>NC_039251.1:33085793-33228293 GCF_003368295.1 Carassius auratus
CTTCAGTGTAGACTACAGGAGCACTGAGCAGCTGGAGACGGTAATGTTTTCTCTTGGTTCATTTGTCTTAGTTCATTTCTCTTGGTTCATGTCAATTTAATTTTGATTAATAAGTCGGACCTGACTATAAGTCGCAGGACCAGCCAAACTATGAAAAAAAGTGTGACTTATAGTCCGGAAAATACGGTACATATTGCGCTTTAGTTTGTTTTCTATTGTCCTCATTTGTAAGTAGCTTTGGATAAAAGTGTCTGCTAAATAACAAAACTTAAATATAATGTAAATAACAAAACTAAATTGAAATTTTAAAACAAGCCTAAATCAAATAAATACTGTGATATTTCCATTTAATATGAGGCAACCACTGTATGTTAATCATGATCCAAACAAAGATGCTGCATGCATGCAACACAAGTAGTTTTTAATCTAAACTAGATTGCATGATTTCAAATTTTGAAGCAAAAACAGAATGATTTGACTTCAGTTTTATAAAACTATACATAAAAAATATCAGCATGAAACAGAAACAGCAGAGCCAAACAAGACTCAAATTCACTCTCTGCCGGAAGGTGGCGCTTAAAGCGTTTCCTTGGTTACCGCTGTAAACAAAGCACTTAAGAACACTGCAGCAGGTGGTGTTTAAAGTGTTTCCTTGGTTACGCTGTAAACAAAGCACTTAAGAACACTGCAGCAAGTGGCGCTTAAAGCGTTTCCTTGGTTACCGCTGTAAACAAAGCACTTAAGAACACTGCAGCAGGTGGTGTTTAAAGTGTTTCCTTGGTTACGCTGTAAACAAAGCACTTAAGAACACTGCAGCAAGTGGCGCTTAAAGCGTTTCCTTGGTTACCACTGTAAACAAAGCACTTAAGAACACTGCAGCAGGTGGTGTTTAAAGTGTTTCCTTGGTTACGCTGTAAACAAAGCACTTAAGAACACTGCAGCAAGTGGCGCTTAAAGCGTTTCCTTGGTTACGCTGTAAACAAAGGGCTTAAGAACACTGCAGCAGGGGGCGATTAAAGCATTTCCTTGGTTACTGCTGTAAACAAAGCGCTTAAGAACACTCAAGCAGGTGGTACTTAAAGCGTTTCCTTGGTTACCGCTGTAAACAAAGCACTTAAGAACACTGCAGAAGGGGGCGCTTAAAGCGTTTCCTTGGTTACCACTGTAAACAAAGCAGCTGCACTTATTAACTTTAATATGCATTATACAGAGGCAAGATGAAAAGAACTTACATGGGGTACGGTTAGGTTTAGGGGTAGGTTCAGAGTTAGTACCTAGTTACTACATAGTTTTTGTAATTACTATAATAAGTAAATAGTATGTACATGAGGAACAGGACTGTAAAATAAAGTGCTACCAACATTTCTTAGTGAAAGAGAACTCATTTGGAAAATGTAAACTGGAACATGACTGTATTCACTGGGATGTGACTGGACAGTGAATAAAAGCTATTTCAAATTCATATTTCTTTCTGAAATCATGAAAAACAAGCATTTCTCATGTGTGTGTGAGGAGCGCAGAAGGTGTTCAGAAGGAGACTGTGATGGTTACAGGATAATCTCCTGTATGACTGGAGAAGCGTTGAGGTGAAGGAGGCGTATAAGGGGGAGGCAGATGATTTGCTGGCCGCTTGGGTACTCTTCTAATCAAAGCCCAGCCATCAATCATAAAGAGTGAAATGGGTGTTGTCAGGGCTCAACCAATCAGAGAGAGTATCACAGGATAATTAAATCGGTTTCTCATGAATATGAATCAGCCACTGATGCTTAACCCTTTGCAGTCACTCACTCGGCCAGATCACCATATCAGGAACCCGTCCTATCCTCCCCTCGCGCAGGGCAAAGACCTCATGCAGGCAGTGACCTGAGGAGGACAAGACAAAACACTTTCAGAAAGACATCCAATCCAGCTTGACCATACTAGTGAAGTACTAGACAAGACATTTACATTTATGCATATAGCAGACGCTTTTATCCAAAGCTACTTAAGAGTGCAACACATATGGTCCATTTTATTTACTCGAGGTACCCATTAAGATTTCAAATAATGCTGTAACCTCTTAATAAACAGATCACCATTAATAAGTTTTGGGCAGGTATGATTATTTTATAAGAAACTGATACTTTTTTATTCACCAAGGATTAACTAACTTGATCAAAAGTGACTAAAAAGACAGTTAATAATTTCTGTTTCAAATAACTGATCTTTTGAACTTTTTTAATTATCAAAGAATCTTATTTAAAATTTGATAATAATGAGATATGATTACTGGGCGTCAAAGTAGTTATGCTGAAAATTCATATAATAAATTACATTTCAAAATACATTAAAATAGAAAACGTATTTAGCTTACTTAGCATATTTGTATTTCACTGTATTTTTGTAAATAAATGTAGCTTGGTAAATATAGGAGACTTCTTTCAAAAATATAAAAAAATAAAATAAATCTTACTGACGCCAAACTTTAGAACTGTAGATTATGAGGAATAATACATTAAATGATTTATTTTCATATATAAAATAAAGAGTAAAATAAAAACAGATTTTTTTTTTAGCAAACTCTCTTTTAAAAGTAAACTCTGTAATTAAATTCTCATATTTCACCCCTTAATCAAACAAAAATGTAAATTAAAATAAAAAAAGACCATTATAATTTTTGCATTGTCATATTCAATAAAAAAAATAAAATAAAATAAGGTTGCATTTCTTTATGAAACAAATTTCCCACAGGTGAAACATGAAGTAAAACATGAATGATTGAAACCAAGAATATTTGAAAACTTTCTGCCAAACACAAAGATGGCAGCTCTGTACCATGAGCTCGGAAAACCCGGTCCTCTGGGTCATGTGACACGGACAGACCCGCTGCTTTCAGATCCTCCATGAAGGGCTGGTTCAGGTTAGGAGGAGCGACCGCGCTCAAATTCAGACTGGGCTGGAGGATGACACACACACACCATGTTACACACACACAAACACAAAAGAGTCTGATAAACAGCAGGTCCAACACATCACACTTGTCTTACTGTAGCAGGAGATCTGTGCTTCAGATTGGCTCCAAACGTTCCCTCAAACCAGTCCTTCAGACTCGGCAAAATCAGCCCACTCAACCGATACCTGAAACCATCGACACACACACACACACACACACACATCCAGTCAAGCGGTTTCATTACCGTCACAACCTAAAGATTCCTGTAAAACATCTCATGTTTTGTTCTTAATTCAACTCAGTTGTATACATTAATGACTCATTCAATCGATTAAATCTCACTCTCTTATCTAATGCTGTCAGATGAGACCTTGGACAAACTGTTAAGACTAGTCTTAAAAAGTTAGTCATCTATGTTTTTTTCCTCAAGACTTTTTTAAATCAGTTATGAAAAGGCAGCCTGGTCTTATTTGTATTGGATTGTCAGATGCCAAGGAGTAATCAGAATACAATACACCGTCTGAACAATGTGGCTGAGTGTATGCACAGGACCCTGGTGTTGAGAAGCAGCAGATTCCAGACACTAGATGGCATGAGCACACCACACTGAACCACCAAAACTACATCTGGTCCTCAACACAGAGGAGCTGACAGCTCCTACCAAACCTTGCATCAGCATCAGCGTGTCATCTGATGTGTGTCAGATTAAAAAGTGCCACAGTGTCTGTATGATTACACAGAAGAGGACACACTGTGTGACTGACTGCGTGTGTATGAGAGGCTGTTTATGCTAATGTCCTCTATGAAGAGGTGCCCAAAATTGACCTTGCATAGCTGGAAGCATTTTCTGACAGTGACACATTTACATACTGACACATTTACTGTCTAAGATTTATAAAATGTTGAAATCCACAGATTTCCCCTTGAATCAGTGCATTTGGTGAATTGGTGACTCATACTCACCGTTTCCCCGTGAACTCTGCTTGACCTTTTTTATTGAAGAGGAACCTCGAGTCACTGTAACCCCAGCCATTCCACTTCATGATTTCCTGTCTGAGAGAGACAGAGAGAGAGAGAGAGAGACAGACAGAGAGAGAGAGAGACAGACAGAGAGAGAGAGAGAGAGAGACCGAGTTTATATGCCGTTTTATAACAGCCAACAGCAAAGAAAACTCACTGATATACAACAATCATCTTTACGTATTCTACAAAAATAATATTTAATTTTAGGGGCCATTATAATGTCTGTATGATAACAGGCTTTCACTTCTGCTGAGACCAGACGGACAGACCTTCAGATAAGAAAGGTTTTGAAAGAGTCAACAGCAGTAACAGCAAGAGCCCTGCTATCTTGATCTATCTGAGGCACTGCAGGAAAGTGCTCCAAACTTCACAATACAAACACCTGCTATTAAGTGCTTCTTGTGTGTCACATTTTTGAGCAGCTTTCCTCGCCCTGTACACACCACCATGAGGTAGTGAACAATAAAGTTGTTCTAAAATTATATATATATATATAAATAAGTGTTGTCACGTGTGTGTTTTTATATATAAACATAATGAATATACACAGTATACACACAACAAAAAACTATTATTTTGGATGTGGTTAATCGCGATTAATCACGATTAATCATTTGGCAGCACAAATAAATAGATAAATATATATTATGATTCACGTTTCACAAAATACTCTATATAGACTTTTTCTTTATATATAGAATTTATTTTACAACATTTCTAAATAATAATAATAATAATAATAATAATAATAATAATGATAACAACAAGCTGTTGTCCCTTCGCAAAGAGCTTGATTGAGACAGGAGCGTAGATCAACTTCGGTGGACTTGAACTGCTGTTATTATGTTGTGTATTGACGTCTTTCCACAGATGAAATAAAATGTGTTCTGATGTTCATTCATGTTTTTTCATACAAGTACATATGAAAAGACGATCAGTTCACCTGCCGCTTTAACTGAGGCACTACAGCGATCCGTCACATTACAGAGCCACATAATTGATATATACAAAAGTGACTATTTGAGTTGGTAAATGGGAATTCGGAAAACTTTGTTTTGCCAAGTTTAAACAAGCTTAACACTTCACTACTCAATTTGTCGATTTAAAACGAATAATATTTCACAAGATTACCGTTTTATGGTATTTCTCTTCAAATAAATTCAGCCTTTACAAGCATAAATGTCTTCTTTCAAAAATATATAAAATCTGCCTATAACACAAAATAAGCAGAAATAATGCAATGTTAAACTGCTCACACTATATGTATAGAAAAGTCTTTGTTTACGTCTAATCAGTTGTCCCTAAATTACGAGCCCCATTACATATAGTTGTGAGCAGAGCTGGGTATAGTAAAGCCCCTTTCACACTGCACGTCGGACCCGGCATATTGCCGGAACATTGCTGGTTCGCCTTCTGTGTGAAAGCAAACATGTCCCGGGATTGATTCCGGCATTGAACCCGGGTCGGGGACCTAGTAACATTGCCGGGTTCGACCCGGGAAAGCGCTGTGTGAACAAAAGCCAGATCTAATGCCGTGTCGAAGTGATGACGCATGTTATTGCGAGACTCTTTTACCGGCTGTTTTGAAGGAAGACCAAAGTTCGCGACAAAAAAATATGTGCAAACTGTAATGAAGCAGAGATCAGTTAGTTCCTCACTTTCCGCGCTGACGCAGAGATCATCTGTTTGCTTCAGTGAAAGTATAACGTGCCTAACGTTTTCGACTCGTACATTACATGTCACGCCCTGATGTAACGTGTCGTTACGGGATCTTTATGGGTCGTGTGTGAAAGCACGCACATATCCCGGGTCATCACTGGCACTGTGAAAGTGCAAAATCTAACAAAATCTCGGGAACAATTGCCGGAACACTTTACCCGTGTATTTGCCGGAATAGCAGTGTGAAAGGGGCTTTACTGATTACATCTAATCTGGATTGCATAATCATTTTCCAAAAATTAAGTACTTGTAATTAACATCTAATCTAATCATATAAAAAATAAGTACTTGTTATTAGATTAAATTACATTTAAAGATATTTGTAACCAGACTACAGTTACTTTTTTATAGATTAGCCAAAATAATTACATATTATTTACACAATAATTAAACATTTTTATGATTTAATTAATTTAGCTTTTTATTAAACTCATAAACCCAGATTGGGAAAACTTGATGCTATATAATGTTTAATGCACTTCATATTGTTGAGAACAATGAGGGCGATACATTTTCTCTCTCTTTATATTCTATATCAGTATGGTAAGTAATCTAAAAGTACTCTGATTACCTCAAATTTACTTATATTACCTAATTTAAGATTACAGTTTGTAAGGAATCTACCCAGCGCTGGTTGTGAGGATATTATCTGAACATGAACTCCCAACTTGTTTGTGGCCAATCACCCAGAAAAATAACAGCACACTTCTCTTCTCATTTCTCAAACCTCTACACATGAGTAACAACCGATTGTGGATCAATGATTTGCTTATCAAGCCAACTTAAGCGCATGATGATCGCTCCAGTCTTCAGAGCAGCTGTGATCTCTGGAGCACTGCGCCTGCTGTGGGACTCGACTCAAAACACACACACACACACACACACACACACACACAGTCAGGATACAGAAACACATGAGCGGGTGATCAGAGACAGGAATGCAGGTCTGCCACTGATCTTCTGAGAAACCTCACTGGACACACAGATGTTCAAGAGGACTTCTCAACAGCAAAGAGCAGTGTTTATGCTATATTATGCTATAAATCGTACAGGAAAATACTTTATGGATTTGTAAACTAAAAGACAAGGCAGACTATTCCTACTAGAGGTCGACCGACATTGGATTTTGCCGATACCGATCGCTAGGTTGGACCACACTGGCGATACCAATTAATTAATTGATAGTTTTTAAAATGGATACTGAACAAAAACTAAAATAGTGCTTTATTTTACAAACTACATTTTCAAATCATTCAAATAAAAGTTTTACAAAAATAAACTTTTTAGGGCTCTATGAAATGTTTTATTTATTCTCACCATAATTTTTTATTGTTACCACATACCAAACAGTTTATTTATTCACAAAACGGACACAAGTTAACTTCAAGAATGAACAATGATGCATAAGATAAGTTTGAAGTTCAGTGTTTAAAAAACAGAGCAAACGGAAAGAGTGATCTGTAGCTTTATAAATTAAGCATACAGACTTTATTAGAGCCACAGAAAGACAAATGTATCGATGGAAATGCTCAATATACAATTCATTATGTACATAAACAACGATTCGGGGCACATATAATATAATTTAATGGAAAACTGTGGTCTGTGGCGCAGGATTTTCTGTCAGCTGCATTTAAATCTGATGAAGATTCTCGCTCTGTTCAGCGTCCAGCGTCACGCGTTTAAACATGCAGCACGTGCTGTCAGTGATATCAACCACTAGAGGCCGCTCTCGCACTGTATAATGAAAACAGAGCCTTATCAGCCGCTCCAGCAACGGACACAACCGGAAAACTATCGGCATGAATTTTTGCAGATAACCGATTGTTCCAGCAATCAACTATCGGTGCCGATAAATCGGCAAAACCGATACTTCGGTCCACCTCTAATTCCTACTATCAAATTCAGTCTTCTATTCACCTTTATCACAAGTTTCTTTTGTCTGCTGAACACAAAATTTCTATTCTGATATTGATATTTTGAAGAATGTTGTTAGAATTCTATCAAACAGTTGATGGTAGCCACTGACTTGCATTGAACAGTTTAGGCCTAATCTTAAAGCATTTTAAACAACTTAAAGATGTGGTCGTTTGGCCATTTCTCTGCAAATTTTGGGGGCAAAATCAATCATATCAGCAGAAACCCACATGTTTAGGAGCAGTGTTGAGAGTAACGTATTACGAGTAATGCAAGTTACGTAATCGGATTACTTTTTTTCAAGTAACTAATTCGTTTAAAAATTTACAAGAAAATATCTGTTACTTTTTTAAATGGGTAAAGCAAGTTACTTTGTTTTCCCAGTCACTGACACCTCTAGCACTATAGGTCGTGTTGAGAGGAATTGGGAGTGAGGTGCAGAGACACTTCCTTCAGCCCGAGGCTTATTCATTTCCCTTTTTGTGTGAAAGGTTAGAAAGAGTGTTACATTTTTGAGCAGTTTTGTTCATCTGGCACACACTATCAAGAGGAAAAGTTTTAAACGTCTTCAGTATAAGATGAGATAATGCTGAAACGCAAATGTTGCCAGTGACTATTGGCAGTTCAACAAGCTTTACATCTACCATTTCTGTTTGACATCAAATATTTAACACATACAGAAACACCAGCGGTTTCTTATCAATGCACAACACTGGATATACACTATTATCAGATTACATACTTCCTGCAATGTTCTGATGTTTTAAAAAGTCTCAACATTTATTTCCAGAACATGATGCATGATGGGATACACTCAAGTGTCACTCCAGAGTGAGAGTGTGTATTAAGGGCACTGTGCTTTGGTGTTTTTAAGATCTGGGATAGTCTTGCGCACGCACTTCCTGTTGCGTGCATCTGCTCTCAAGTAACCAAGATTGCAAGTGTGGGTATTTGGACAGACCTTTGTGGTCTTCATACATATCTGAACACTTGGCCCAAAAACAGGAAATACGTCATGCAAGTGGTCAAGTGCAAAGACCACAAGTGTGGTTTCATACTGAGAAGTTCAGAAAAATCTTTCTGCTTGGTCTCAGTAGGTTAAAGGTCGTTCAATGTCCAGCACTAGATGGCAGCACAGTGCTATCATTCCACATGAAGGAAGTACATTTTTCACTCTTAGCAAATACAAAGTCAGGCCACCACATCCCTTGTCCAATCAGAGCACAGCTCTGCCATACTAACTTCTGAAAACACAACTTATAGAAAGATCACCTCATATTAGCTAACGTTTATAACAACAGACTGAATGACCAATGATCCATCCACTAAATTATAAGAGTAAAGTGATACAAGCCGTCACAGAAATGACAAAGAAAGCAAGCAGCATGGAGATTATTGACCAGAAGTGTGTATTAAACATCACAGTGATGTGGTGAAGAGCCTTGGGCTAGTGCTGTCGACTCTATAGACAGACAGAAATAACCAACACCCTTTCTGTTTACAGAAGCACCATCCCTTCCAGTGAAAGCACATGTCTGAAAACAGAGGACTGGGCTCATCAATAATTATTAGCGGATTACTCAAGAGTTAGAAATCAGTTAAGGGTCAGTAAAACCACTAAGCAAGCTGCATAGACCCAAACTGAAACACTGTCACCTTTATTAAAGCTAAAGCTTTTTAAACAAAACCGGTTTCTATGCATGGGACATATTTCAAACAAGCAAAGCACCATATGACATATTTCCAATCTTCTGACAGCCTTGAGTTAGGGACAGAGCCAAATGTAAGCTATTAACTGAAAATCTGTCCTGGTTCTTCAATCTCGTTAACTTGAGGCTGAGGAGATGACGACAGACATTATTTTTGGGTGACCTATAGCTTTAAGGGCTAATGCGCGTTTTTAATGTGCTCTGGAGGAACCAGCAGCAGACACTGTTTTGGTCACTGAACTGGTGCAATAAGCACTGTGTAAAGAGAAAACAGTATAATGTGAAAGTGTCCATCAGTGTGCAGATGTCGCGCGCCACCGCAGCCTCCTCCGGGATGAAGGGACACTTTGTTTAGATCCAGTTCTGGCGCGCGCACACTGATACAATGCATCATCTTCTTTTGCTTTACTCTGTCTTTGACGCGCCTGCAATTTAATCGCAACGCAGTGTTTATCTGTGAGTCTGTGTGAAGAGCCGGGTCTCTCAGCACACAGGCTGACTCGCACCTACCTCCTCCTCGGTACCGGTGTGGTGCTGCTCGGCTCGGACCGGGGCGCCTCGGCTTTACACTCCTGCGGAGCGACGCCCGCGTTTTCATCTTCTGGCCGTTTCTGCAAGTGTCCGGCTATGATCCTGAGTCTCTGCTGCGCGCTGCTGCTGCTGTTTGACGCCATGCTGCTTCCGTGTTCGCTGTCAGGGGTCAGTAGGCGGCTGATGGAGATTACACTCGCGTCCCATCATGCACCGCGCTCCGCCTCCCTCCCCGCGCGCTCCTCTCCGCTCCGGTGCGCGACTGACTGGAATACAGAAGATTTCCCTTCAAATAAATCCTAGCCATGCTGTAATTTTTTTGTTAGTAGATACCGCTTTTTCAGTATCTATTACTATCCTTTACAATCATATCTTTCTTTTTACAAACAATATCTTTCTAAAATCATCACAATTAAAAAAACAAACAAAGACAAACTACTTCAGTCTGTGTGCACTGAATTTATTTAATACACAAGTTTCGAAACATCACAATTATTGAAATAAATGAACTTTTCCACAACATTCTAATTTACTGAGATGCACCTGTGTGTGTGTATATAATTAACATACATGCATATATATATATTCTCACACACACACATTCACTGGCCACTTTATTAGTTACACCTAGTACCGGGTTGGACCTCTTTTTGCCTTCAGAACTGTCTTAATTGATTCAACAAGGTGTTGGAAACATTCCTCAGAGATTTTGGTCCATATTGACATGATAGCATCACACAGTTGCTGAGGATCTGTCGGCTGCACATCCATTATGTGAATCTCCCGCTCCACCACATCCCAAAGCTGCTCTACTGGATTGAGATCTGGTGAGAATGAAGACCATTTGAGTAAAGTGAACTCAATGCCATGTTCAAGAAACCAGTCTGAGATGATTTGAGCTTTGTGACATGGTGCTTTATCCTGCTGGAAGTAGCCATCAGAAGATGGGTACACTGTTGTCAGAAAGGGATGGACATGGTCAGCAACAATGCTCAGGTAGGCCGTGGTGTTTAAACGATGCTCAAATGGTACTAAGGGGCCCAAAGTTTACCAAAAAAATATCCCCCATACCATTACACCAAAACCAGCCTGAACCGTTAAGACAAAGCAGGATGCTTTCATGGTCGCAGCAGATATTGAGACTCTTCAAACCATATAATGTTTTTCCAATTTTTGCGAGTCTGTGTGAACTGTAAGCCTCTGTTTCCTGTTCTTAGCTGTCAGGAACAGAACCTGGTGTTGTCTTTTGCGGTAGCCAGTCTGTTTCAGGGTTCGACGTGGTTATTTGAGATACTGTTTCCTTTCTATCATCTCTAACCAGTCTGACCATTCTCCTCTCACATCAACAAGACATTTCCATCCACACAACTGCCACTCACTGTATATTTTCTCTTTTTCAGACCATTCTCTGATGGGTGTGCGTGAAAATCCCAGGACATCACCAGTTTTTGAAATACTTAGACCAGCCCTCTCTGGCACCAATAACTATTCCATGTTCAAAGTCACTTAAATCCCCTTTCTTTCCCATTCTGATGCTCGGTTTGAATTTCAGCAAGTCATCTACACCACATCTAGATGCCTAAATGCATCACAGTTGCTGCCATGAGATTGACTGATTAGCCATTTTTGTTACCAAGCAATTGAACAGGTGTGCCTAATAAAGTGGCCGGTGAGTGAGTGAGAGAGTGTGTGTGTGTATATGTATGTATGTGTATGTATGTGTATATATATATATATATATATATATATATATATATATATATATCATTCTAAAATGACAATTCAAAAATTCTACGATAATATTAAGGAAATCGTCAAAAATATAAAATAGCGAAATATATATATATATATATATACACATTGTAGGCTATATAGCATAGTGCTGCTAACTCATTAAGTAGCCTAATCAAATACATAATCTGATTCCGAACATTATAGATGTAATTAGATTAGTCAATCTAAACTAATAATTCTAAAATTCTACAAAAATAATAATTACATCGTCAAAAATATGAATTGACAAACTGTATAATAGGTTATAGATAGGGCTATTAAGTAAACCTTAAGTACGTACTTACACATATAAAAGCTGTAATAGATTATTATATAGCTATTAAATTACATTAGTTATATGTTTTAGCCTATAAATGCATTTTGATGACATTATTCACACAGTGGCAATTATTCATTATTAACACATCAAAATACATAAATTGTATTGTATTTCCTATAAATTTCATAGTTTAAGTTCATATTTTGAATAACTTTAAAAATGTATAATTCTACAATAATAGAATATGTGTGCATGTAATACACAATTAACCATGTTATATGTTAATTTTTTTATGTTTTTTTTTTACACAGTAATGCTTATCAAATCTATGTGATAAACGAGTCCGGTCAAAAATAATATAAAAGTAATCAAAATGTAGTCCAAATACATTCTGAACAGCAGTTTTATTTAACTTGCGCAAAAAAAAAAAAAGAAGACTTTTGCCACAATTTATTTATTTATTGTGCGTGTGTGTGTGTGTTCCATAAAAAACTTGCTTTACAAATTGCAGGTTTGAAGAACCAATACAACATAAAGGGATTCTTCAGAAATAGTTAACTCTTGAATGCCAAAGATAATCATTTTAAATAAATAAATCTCTGAAAGAATATGAAATGATCAGAAATGTACATGATAGCATCACATTAAGAAACCATACTTAAAGAGACACATGTCAGAAGTCCATCAGTGTGTGCGCAAATTATTTTTCTGAACTTATGCTATGCACCCTCATGGGTTAAACGGGATCTGTGACCTTTCAGTCTTTAGGTGCTTGACTAATCAGTCACAGATTTACTTCAAATACACTTCAACAAAACTTCTCACTTTGATTTCCCAGATGCATCCTTTGCATACCATTTCAGAATGCAGTGTTTTAGACACACATTTATGACTAAAGATCTGTTCTTTCAGGGCCAATAAAACGTATTATCTGTCCTCTCAACGAAAAAAAAAAAACAGTATGGATGACGCATGTGAGGCGTGTTAGCCCACTTACCAGTGCAATTAATTACCTGTCTCCTTTTGAGTCATGTGACCGTGAAAGTAACTCAGACCTGGGCTCCTCTGCCTCCTGTGGGTCTAATGATGTCATCACAAACATGTACGCTTTCCATTTAAAGTGCTTTCCCTCATAAACATGAGATGCATCATTTTTACAACTATGGAAAACGCCACTTTTTTTTTCTTCGTGTTTACGGAATGGAATGCCTCATTGGAAAGTGGTGTGTTACTGTGCAACGGTTATTTTTAGACATTTAGCAGTTGTGGTAGAGCCTCCACTATGCTAACTGAGCGCTCGGAGAACACATTCTGAAAAAGGATCATGTAAATATCACATTAATGCAGCGGTGTATCTGTGATCCCCAAACTCAAAGGATGTTCGCTCCTGTTTCCCATATTCGTTAGCAGTTAAAGCTAGAGGAATGATCATGTAAAGACAGGAGATGTTGATGATAACGATGTGATTTATTTGGGCATGTTTTTGAGGGACAGGATGTGGAGGTTACTGCTGTTTTCAAGGGGTGTTACAGCTTCATCCAGATGGACTGATTGTTTCCTCCAGGCTTGAGCTTTAAACTCCCAAAACAAAGTTCTGTAATGCACTGACTGCAAACAATTAGAGTCGGAGTGGATCACAGAACTTTACTTGGAAAGCCACAGCGCTGCTTGCAAATTTTCCCCCTTCTCTGTGAAACTCTTCAGCTCGACCCTCTGAAAGAAACAGACATGTAACATTTCTCTGTAAAAAAAATTATATATATCATCAATACGGCTTGGTAACATATGTCTTGTCCGTAGCTTGAACAACTAATTTAAAAGGAACAGTTGTCCCAAAAAAAGTTAAAATTTGGTCATAACTACTCACTCTCATGTTGTTCAAAACCTGTATGAGTTTCTTTCTTCAGCTCAGCACAAAAGAAGATATTCTGAAGAATGTCGGAAACCAAACAATTGCTGGAATAGCCATTGACTTCCATAGTATTTTTTTGTTTTTAATATAATACGGAAGGGCTACCGTCAACTGTTTTGGTTTTTGGAGTATAGAATGGTTATAATAATAATTGTGTGTGTGTATATATATATATATATATATATATATATCTTTATAATGATAGTTGAAAGGCGAGACTGATCAAAGTATTTCGGAGCTGTAAGTGAAAAGAGGCAGGCCAGAACTCTTGTAGCTACATAATGGCTTTAAGACGACAGAAGATGATAGATTAGATGCATGGAATTGGAAACTTGGACTAATTCTCATTCACACATGCATATAATCACCTCACCAGCCTCCACGAGGAACACATATGGCGGCCTACATATGCAGAAACAGATGCCTACTTACATAATTTTCCATGCAAATTAAGCGCATGGAAGAAAAAAGTCAAATTAAATAAAGGTACACTGACACACGGAGAAAAAAACAAGATTTATATATTGACTTTACTATTACAGTTAGTCTGTTTGCATAGCTGTAATTGGGGCAGCCGATACGTAAAACAGCTGACGTGTCGAAAAGGGTCCAAATTTGGAGGAGTGCATTACTTGTATCAAAACTATCCCAGGAGTTTGGCACCCTGGGATAAATCTCAACTTAACACACTTATCAAATGTCACAATGAACTGAAAGATAAGTCACAGTCTGAAGAAAGGGGAAACTGGGAATGCCATATGTCATGCATTTGCATGTGTATCCACGCAGGCATAAAAGTTACCATCTTTAATTTACTTTGTTAAACTTTCCAATCTTGCCAAAGTGGCTGAATATATCAATGAGTGACGGGCTGACAGTGTTATCTAAGCATACGTGCACAATCTGTGAGTGTAATGCACACTTCCAGAGGGAAAAAATGTTAAAGAACATACCTGCTGCTGCAACTCACGAGACAGTCGACACTGAATAAGCGCACTGGGAGAAGAAGCGCTCTATCTAAACCCGGTGGTCGTCTCTGTCAAAGCCCCTGAAGATTTCACTAGTTGATTGAGCATATGACGCTCGTGCAAACTGTTGATGAAGAGCTTGCACGCCGCGTGCGCGTCCGCGCAGCAGCTGGAAGAATGTCGACGTGGAGCTGCCAATCGTGCGCGCGCAATCATGTACGCGCTTCAGGAGAGAAAACTACAGTGTGCTGCGCCGAGCTACAGAATATACCACTCTGTTACAGTAGTTCTGGAGATACAGTGAGGTTCACAAGAAATGGATAAGAGCACCTAATATAGACAGACAGACAGACAGACAGATAGAAAGATATAGAGGCAAACATACAGATAGATAAACAGACAGACAGATAGATAGACAGACAGACAGACAGACAGACAGATATATGTAGAGGCAGACTGACAGATAGACAGACACACAAATATAGAGGCAGACAGACAGACAGACAGACAGACAGACAGACAGACAGACAGACAGACAGACAGATAGATAGATAGATAGATAGATAGATAGATAGATAGATAGATAGATAGATAGATAGATAGATAGATAGATAGATAGATAGATAGATAGAGGCAGACAGACAGTCTGTCTGTCTGTCTGTCTATCTGGCTGTCTGTCTGCCTCTATATGTGACAGACAGACAGATAGACAGACAGACAGATAGACAGACAGACAGACAGCTAGACAGACAGACAGGTAGACAGACAGACAGACAGATAGACAGACAGAGAGAAAGATAGACAGAGTCAGATAGACAGACAGACAGACAGAGAGAAAGATAGACAGAGTCAGATAGACAGACAGACAGACAGAGAGAAAGATAGACAGAGTCAGATAGAGAGACAGACAGATAGACAGACAGATATAGAGGTAGACAGATAGAGAAACAGACAGAGAGGCAGATAGACAGAAAGAGAGACAGAGATAGGTAGACACATCATATAGAGGAAGTTGCGACTACTAGAAGACCCACGACAGTTGAGCAACTAGAAGCCTGTGTTAGACAAGAATTGTACAGCATTCCTATTCCTAAACTTGAGCAACTTGTCTCCTCAGTCCCCAGACGTTTGCAGACTGTTATAAAAAGAAGAGGTGATGCCACACCATGGTAAACATGGATGTGTTGGTGCCATGAAATTTAAAATCAACTTATTTTACCCTTAAAATGATACATTTTCTCAGTTCAAACATTTGATGTCATCTATGCTGTATTCTGATCAAAATATTGAAATTTGAAACGTCCGCATCATTGCATTCTGTTTTTATTCACAACTTTTTTTGGAATTGGGTTTGTAGATAGATAGATAGATAGATAGATAGACAGACAGACAGACTTTGGGGGTGACCTGATTGGTTGACAAGATTGGAACTGGTGGATAAATTTGAGGGCGTAAGCATGATTTTGTGAAATGACCCGTTTTCCCATATCCAATTTTGTCTGCTTAACCTGAAATTGAAGCCAAAACTGATGTTTCTAAAACTTTTCCCTTTGTTTTCCCGGCATGTGCTGTGTCTCATGCTCAGGCACGATGTAGTTAATATTTCAGAATCCTTCTTACCTTCCTCAGCTGATGTGGTTGACGGCATACTGTTAGTAACTCCCCTGCAAACTGCTGAAACTGCTAGGGAAATCTAGCAGCTGCCATTAAAGGTAGGTCGAGAGCAGTTAGCTGCTGCCCAAAGGGCAGAACCTGCAACTCACGAAATGTATTGATGCTGCTGTAGATAAGGACAAGTCTCGTAGGGTTGGTTGCTTCTGGGAGGATGATATACTCATGCGTTGGGGAAGGCCACAGATTGCTGATGATGATATTCACATGGTCTATCAGATTGTTCTGCCTTCTGGTTACCATGCCCAAGTTCTATATTTGGCCCATTGAGCATAAATGTGCTGGTCATCTCGGGGTGACTAAAACCTATCAGTGCCTTATCAAACACCTCTTTTGGCCTGGTCTAAAATCTAAGCATCAGAATGTGTTAAGCCATGCAATGTTTGTCAGTTGGCTGTAAAGCCCAACCCCACAGGTTCCCCTTCAGCCCCTTCCAGTCATGGGAGAAACCTTTGAGAGACTTTTGATTGATTGTGTGGGGCCACTACCCAAGACTAAGTGCAGCTTTCAATACATTCTTACCATTATGTGTACAGCCACCCGTTATCCTGAGGCCATACCATTGTGTTCCATCAAGACTAAGGCCCCGTCCACACGGAGACGGAGCTTACCCCAATCTGATCTTTTTTTTCCTCGTCTCAAGAAATATCCACGTCCACACGAAACCGCAGAATGATGTAGTATACATGCCAGACCAGTATGTGGCGCTGTAATTCTGACACAGAGATAAACTAAAAACAGAGAAGAAGACTTGGATTATGCTCATAAACCTTGCGAGTGGTACACAAACGAACATGGAACAATACATTTATTAATCTGTGTTAATGTTAGTTAATAAAAAGACAATCGTTCAGTGTTTGTTCATGTTTTTGTTGCTGTTACGTGACGTAGAGGTGTCTGACTAGGGGGGAGACGTGGGCTGATGACGTCATCGTTTCAGAAAATATACGGATTAGCCGTCCAGACGAAAACACAAAGACGGCGTTTTCAAATTTATCCACTCTGGGACCCGGTTTCAAAAAATAGCCGTTTCACCTTACGAAAATTGCGGATCCGTGTGGACGAAATGCCTATCCGATAAAAAATGTGTGCGTATTCACAGAACTGCGTCTCCGTGTGGACGGGCCCTTAAGCAGTAGAAAAATAACTCAAGTTCCCTTTAACTTCCCTTTTCAGATCTCGTGTTTTTGAACAGATTTAAAAAATCAGATTAAATCTGAAATCTGAAAAAATCTGATTTAAAAAACAGCTACCAAGCACATATCACAGAGTCGCAGGGGACCCTTGAGTGATTTCATCAAACCCTAAAGTCAGTAAGACGTGCCTACATCTATAGAGAGGACTGTAAGAGAAACAAAACAGGAATCCCTGTGTTTCAGTGTAGCAGAGTTTGGTCACACAGTGTGAGGGCCATTGTAACTACTAAGTGTCAGAGACACAAAGCAGAGAAAGTATGCACAGTTTATCCATTGAGACCGGCAGACACAGAAAGAGCTGGTTACTCAGAGAGCAAAGAGTGTGTGCTCACTGTCAGACAGGAGAGATTGAGACAGAGACAAACTTCCTCCTGCACTGTCAGAAATACATATCCATAAGAAACCTCTACTTCAACAAACTCAACCACTTAATTAAGAACTTTACAGCCATTAGAGAAACAGAAAAAATAAAGATAGTTTTAGGAGATATAATTTATCAAATTAATCAATAAAAAAAAAATATTGATACATTTAGGACACATAAATGCTATGTAAGTGGCCCTAAGGATAGGCCACCGTTTTCTTCCAAAATGTTTAAGATATAGCCTAATTTCATCACAATTTGAAGCACAGTAAAACACAATACATTGTTTTCATTACACAATGGAAATGTTCATGACTTGATTCCTCATGTGATGCACACTGTTTATTCACAAATCACGCAAACTAGTGAAAGTGTGCTTTAAGACAGTTTATAAAAGTCCACAGGGCCAAAAATGCCCATCGCTGAAGAAACGCTTATTGCAATAGGCAGCAACACACTCTACACTTTGCACTCAGTTGACAGCATGATTGAGCTAAGTGTCACGGTTTGGGTTCATCTTTTAACAACAGTAATTTATAGTTTTTGTCAAGTGACCATTTAAACATTCCTTGCATCATTCCAGACAGATCATTCACACAATTGTAATGTTCGTATGGTTTAAGGTTGTGCAATTATAAACTCTTAAGTTGGTTAGAGTGGTTAAATTGTGGCTTAAAAGATTGAAGATTAATTACACCGTGAGAAATAAAAACGCACATATGCAATTGCAATTGTAATATGCAGCAGGGGTCGCTATCTGACAAACAGATGTGTGTGCAGGTCACGGGAGTTAGTAGGGTGTAGGTTAGTAGTCTACAGTTTTGTGCGGGTGTACAGGTTTACCAAGGTCTTAGAAAAGTCACCTGACACAGAAACAGGCCTATCGCAGGTGCAGCAGTCTGCTCCATCTAGATCAGCACCTCACGGGATGTGCCTGCTAGGAATCTATTGTCAGAGCCGATGTTTATTATTTAAAAAATAGCAAAAACATTTTTGAACCCTTAAAACTCATCTGATAAACTCAAATATAACCTTTGAATATTTGGTAAGAATACTTATTTTGAAGTAATAAAGTATATACCGCTCACTTGCTTTTTGTCATTTTAGAAAAGACACATATATATAAGTGAACTATAGATCTAAAGTTACTGTTAAAATAAAAATAAAAAAATGTTCAGGAGGGTCTGAGTGGGAAGGTGAAAGGGGCGTATAACGCAACATCTCAACAAGCGCTTTCTATTGGTCAGCGCGATGTGGGCGGGGCATCAAATGACTGGGGCTTTCCGTAAATGTTCTGAACTCCACAGACAGCGTTTCCTTCTGAAGTACATCGTCTAGCAGCGACAGTCTGACGTATTTATTTTAAGCCCTATTTTATTTCGCTGTGAAGGATTACAAACGAAGGAATCACTTTAGGAGTTACAACGGAAAAAGGAGAGATTATCTCTCAGCATGATGGATATTGAATTGCCTAAAATGCATCCAAGCCAACAGGTAAATCATATTTAATAATAATCAGTTGCGTCACTTATGTTCTAATAATGCTTCGCTTTTAATAGTATTGAAATGACACTCAAATTAAAAATAACAGTAATTGTGCTATGATGTTACATCATTTGCCCTTTGAGTCAGTAATGTGGGACATATGTAGGCTATTCAGATGTATTTATTGCTTGTTCACACCACTCACTTCCAAGTGACTTTTTAATAGCCTTGCGCATTATTCCTGATTTTAATAGATATGATAATTATCGATAATATTTTATTATAAATATGACGTGATTGTAGTGGCGGAATCGTCCATATATTACTATACTTTAATATATATAGCCTATAATTAATATATAGTCCGTGATAAAGGAGGCGTTTCCTCGCGTAATCCCGTTTTCTCGCGACTTTACTTTCCACTTACAATCCTGCCTAGTCATTGAGCTCCGGCCGTCCTAAGAACGAGATAAAAGACGAAATATCAAAAGAAAGGTAACTATTAATGACCCAGTGCGATATGGCTCGCGGTTGAACTTCTGTCATGAGACGCGCGTCGGTGAGCTTTGATGTTTGCGCGTGTTTCCCGCAGCAGACGCGTCTGCGCATGCGCGCTCACCGGCGCCTTGCACAATAGCAGGCGGCTCCAATCTGGAATGTGCTGTTTACTTTAGCCTCGTATCCTGACGATCCTCGGCTTCATGTGATTAGTCTCTATCACAGCCAGTGCAATTCTGTATATCTAATTGAAATAAGGACCTGGGGTTTAGGTAAAACACATTAAAAAAACTTTCAGTATCAAGTCATTGAGAAATATTAGCCTACCGAGGAGATCACATTTAGAAGTGAATGCATGACAATATATGAATCAAGGTTTTCAGACGTTTTTCATCATTTGAGTGGGGAAATAGTGTACAAATCCTAAAAATCTTACTTAAAAAAATAAATAAATAAAAATAAAACCTTGATGGAAGCACTTGACCTTCAGAAAATATTGATTGTTAATCACAGAAGGTCAGACTAAAGTTTATAAGCAATTTTATCTTAGTCACCAAAATGGGTAACAACAGCCTAAATTAAGCTGTTATATACTAGGGCCTTGTTGTTTATTAAGATATGTCCTATAAATTACATAAGAAATATTCATTTTACTTTATTTTATACATATTCACTATTTATTGATCATGCCAATATTATGAAATTGTGTGATTACGATGAAATTGTGTGATTACGTGTTAACTGTGAAATACAGTTGTAAATACAGACCAAAGCCCCGTTTTATTGGGGGAGTCAGATATTTGACACATTTAAGACTCATGCTAGATTCATTTTATGTTCAATGAGAGTTTATAAAATGCATAAGTAATCCTTTAAAGTAATGTGACACCAAATTAATAACTGTGCGGTGTGCTTAAGGCTATGTAATGGTCTGTTTAGCAGTATATAACATAATCAAGTTTGTCAGTGTTAATAATAAAAGTGCTCCTTAAACTTATAATGTGTGCACTGATGCCCACAGAACTAGCTTTCAATCATGTTTATGAGTAACAAATGTTTAGATGTAATGTTTAGATTTTCTTCTTCTTTAATAAATAGTTTCACACACTCCGTCTTTACATATAAACAGTATAGGCCTCAGTCATTTGTTTAGGTATTTAATAAGCATTAAAAAAAAATCAGGGCCATTTGAATTGGGCCCCAGGGCCAGCATGAGGACCCTGTTTTAAAGCAAAGTATTATTATTGGTTTAATCTTGAGGTGTTTGAGTCAAGTCACCTGCGTGGAAACACTGAGAGTGTAATAATGTTTGTTTGGCTCTGATTGTGTGCTGTATCACCTGCCTCAACCGTGCAGCGTATCAAAATGAGAAAACCCTTGTTCCTCCGATGGTTTATTCCACAGTCCAGAGGAATAGGAAGTGAGACAGGCCTGGAAAATAATCTCCTCTTTACCAGGAAACTTTGCAGTTTTAATATCCAGCTCTGGTTTCTCGTTTCCTTGAACCTGGATAATAATAACACTTTGAGCATTAATTATGTAGTTAGGTGTGTCCTGGATATACTTTTCGCTTCTAGATACATCCTCATCACACACATACTGCTCTGATTCGCCTCACGTTCACGCAGATATTTAATACACAATGAGGGATATGCAAACTATAACGCTCTCAAAACTGATTATATTCACCAGATACTCTTCTTTTCGCTTTAAAAGGAATCGTTTTAGATTATTTCGCCGCTCATTTACTTTTGAAATAGACCACATTTTTATATTTTCCGTTTCCATTTTGAAAAAGTGAAAGTGTTAGTCTTTCTGTTGTGTAGTTGTCGTCTTTATATGTGTTGTGTTAGTTTTTCATTTATTACTTAAAGAAATGTTATATTTCAAGTAATTAATTTTTTTTTTTTTGGTTGTTTTTTAGGTTTTAGTTTTATTTATAATATGGTTTATAATATTAATATTTATGGCTTCAAAAGACTTAAAATACCTGTATATTGAACAAGTAGTACTAGTTTTATGTGATTTTATAGCGCTTCCAATCTCCATCATCCAATTTTATTTGCATTTAATTTTATGCATGGTCAACATAAGCTCAAACTCGCTGCCAAACACCTTGTCCAGTGTTTCACAGAATAAAGAATCATAATAAAACAGAAAATAATAATACCTGTGTAATATGTTTTTGGCTATGTATCATTGAATGGACAACATATGATTTGTAATGCACTCATAAACAGCAGAATATGTTTAAACAGTGGAAACACACTCATTCGATTCTGCTGTGATGAGGAAGAGAGCGCTGCTTCTTCTGGTGGGAGGGGCCTATCGACAGTGTGTAGATGTTACATCATCTGTGTGGCTCCGCCCCCTCTGTGATCTGGAGCTGGAGTTGATGTGTGTGACTCTGAGACCATGTTGTTGTCTGGAGGCAATCATTAGACTGTTATAAAAAATCTTTTAAATACATCTATCATTGATATGTTTATACAAATATAAACTGACTTAGAATATATGCACTGGTAAAATTATAAAAAAAAAGAAAAGAAAAAAATACACTTGCTACATGTACTGTGTTATGCTAACTGAGTCTTGTTATGGCATTAGCATATCGTTGCTCTTGTTGATTTTGATTGCTTCCATTGTCTTCATTTGTAAGTGGCTTTGGATAACAGTGTCTACTAAATCACTAAATGTAAATGCATTAATATTAGCAAATAAAAAAGAATACAAAACACGAAAACAATTGACTCCTACATATAATTATAAAATCAATAAATAAACTAATTTACACATAAAAAATAAACATTTGTATCTGTAAAATAGATTTTATAAATAATTTAGTAATTTATGTTTAAATAAATTAAACTGACTAAGAATTTATGTGCTGACAATAATAATAATAATAATAATAATAATAATAATAATATTAAATACTAAATAAGAAAACAACTGATTAATAATAATAATAATGACGATGATAATTAATTGAAAATTCAGAAACAATATACATTTATATCATTATATTATAAAACATTTTTTGTGTGTTTAAATAAAGCAAATTGTCAGAATCATAAGAGTTTATTATATAATAGCAAAAATAATAATGAATTGAAAATTCAGTAAAAAATAAACATTTGTATCATTATATTGTTATAAAATATTTTTTTAAATAAATTTGTAATTCATATGTGTTTAAATAAATTTAATTGACTTAGAATTTATGTGCTGACATTAATAATAATAATAAATACTAAAAAAACAACTGATTAATGATAATAATGACGATGATGATAATAATAATGAGAAAGAGTCGTTTAGTCAAACAGAAACCATATTTGGTTCATGTGTAGCATCTGAACTCTGATGTCAGCGCTGACGGCTGATTCACAAATTGCAAAATGTAATAAGTTCCTCCTAAAGTGTGCAGTTCCTCTGCTGTGAGTGCACACTTCTTCTCTGTTCAGTCCCCTGGGCCTTGTGATCTGAAACTATAGGAAGCTGGTTTTCTACAGATCTCGAGTCACATGCTCGACTTGGTTTTTCTGACCTCATAAACAGATAAATGCAGCGCTGCAGACGGTTTGTGCAAAGCTTTCAGTGCATTAATAAACAGCAGATGAAGTAAAGCATATCTCCTTATTTAGTTCCTGCAACTATCAATCAAGAACAGACAGAGGCCAAGGTTTCACAAATATTACTGTCATTTATAAATGCCTCGTCTGCTGCTGTGTAACATGTGATATATATATATCTATATATATATACACACACAGCTTTAATTTAGGCTTTTATTCACGTGTAAACACAACAACACATAGAAATGGTCAGAAATCAGAAATGGTCAACAGAAACTCAAATGCACTTGTCTGATGTGATGTGCAGGAACTAAAGAGGTAACATAACTTTTTCAAGGTTTGTTCTCACACTTGAGCAAGAACAGTACGGTTGAGCTTCATGTATCTGGGTCGAAGACATTAAGATGTCTGCATCAGAAGAAATGTACAAAAATGATTTTATGTCCATAGAAAACTCATTAAATCTAAGGATCGACTTGGAGAGTAAAATGTCAAAATTTGGTTAATATAATGTTACATTGTCATTCAGTGTAACACAATATTCATGTAAAAATTCAAACAACATGTTTATTCTGGCTTACTTAAAAGAATAAGGTAGCATAGTCAATTTTACTGTGTTTTAAATGAGTAAAACATTCTTAGGTTAGTGGCTAATTTTACAAATGTAAAATTACAGTACAACTAATTAGTTTTTGGGGTGAATGCTAATTAGTGTTTTAATATGTCATACATTGATTTTTGTTTTAAATATGCCTGACAAGATTGTCACACTGAACGACATTTAAGTGGGTGTCAAATCTGGGAAAAAGTAATGATTGTTTTATTTATTTTTTTGCTCGGAAAAACTACATTTCAATTGAATCAAACTGAAAACGTAAAAAAAAAAAAAAAAAAAATCGGCGGAAAAAACAACAATTTAAAGCAGTTTTACACTTATTGATTTTATGCTTAAACCTTTTTCGTCTTTGACCCGTGTGCATTGATCAGTGTTAATGTGCGAATAAAAATCTCACCGTCCCACCTGTGGGACGCTTGGCACTCTTTTTTGTTGAAGCTCAAGATTCATCCTGTAAAATCGGACATTGCTTTACCATGAAAATGGTACTTTAAAATCTAATGGTGGTCACCTCCCCCTCAGTGGGCAAGGTCAAGTGTCATTAAATATAATGCATTACGGTCTTCTAGAACCAAAACCTTTTTATAATCTTGGCAACAAACATATCATTGGAAAGGTCTGAGTCTCAGGATTTCATATTTGGTGGTTATTTTGAGAAAAGTAAAATTCACAGAGAAATCTAGAGAAAAATTAATCAAGCAAAATTCAAAATAGTTATGATGACTCCCAGTGGCTGTGTGTGGTATGACGCGCTAAATAAAATCTCACTGGAACCTCAGATTTTTCATATCAACTTCAAATTTGTAACATAACTTATTTAGACACAAGGCTTTAATTTAATACCAATTTTAGTAAACGGGTCTATTTGTAATAATTCAACAGTTGACAAAATTCCACGTTTATATCTCACAGTTCTGAGAAAGTCAGAATTGTAAGAGAAAGCGTAATTACCTTCTTCTTTTTTTTCAGTGGCAGAAATGGGCCTCCATAGAAGACAGACCATTTAAAATTTAGTTCCCTCTATTTTATTTCACCTTTCAGTTCCTGTTACGACTGAAAACGGCCAAATGTTGAGCTATTAGTCTGTCTGGCCATATATATCATCCGTCACAACTATCTGAGGATCACATTCTGATGGGTTTATGAAACTGTGCTTTGTTTTGAGGCACATTCATTTAGCGGTTTACTTCAAAACTTTGCTTGAGATGCTGGAATGCATTGTAATGTCTTATAGCAATAACACACCAGACCTTCTTAACCTCTTTGTACTTGTCTGGAAATTTCGGTATTGCATCAGCACTGGTGGACTCACCACCGAACAAGTTTAGCGCTCTTAGTCATTAGCCAGAAAATTACCCTTTTCGAACAACTAAGATGGCATTTCTTAATAATAGTCCTGTTGAAGTATATGCACTCCTTGTCCATTTTACTTGAAAAAAAGTAAAGCTTCTTTCGACGAAGCTTGTTTATTATTAGTCATCGAGGACGATTAGTGCATGACATTGAGTTTGTTTTCATCAGCAAATAAGAAGAAAAGTATTACTAAACAATGAAAACATGAAACGTCTATATCCTACACTATCGGTTTAAGTTTCTGTAGTTCAAAAAAATGAGGAACAATATATTTCCAGTTGTTGTGGAGTTAAATATATGATATTATGCTTTGGAATGAAAGTCAAAATGACAATAAGTAGTGACATAAAAATAAAACTGACAGGGCACAGGAACTTGAAAAATAAACCCATTTATCTTTAAAAAAAAAATGGTTACTGTCCACCAATGCACATAATAGAAGCATTTCTAAAGAAGTAATGGGATATGCACATCAACATGTGCTTCTTATTATTTGTGTTGGTCTAGCACGATCACGTCAACATGTCTGAGACAAGGACGCGAGCTGTGTTTCTTGTTCTCCGTCCTTGTGTTTGACAGTCCCCCTGATCTCGGGAGTTAAAGCAGCATGACGGGTGGCGTTTCATTCGGCGCTGCTGATTGGTCAGAGACGCTGTGTACTCCTCCAGATCTCGGCAGGACACTTCTCTAGAAAATACCGTGTTTTACCACAAAACATCACAGTCCAGTGCATGCTGTGCAGTTACAAAGAAGTGAGAAGCCAGAACAGAGCTCTATAAATAGTTTAACACAATATAAATGTGACATGTGACATAAGACATAGCCATGTGTTACAGTTTTAGGTGCTCTAACTGGTCACCAACACATTTGCATTCATTTGTTAATTTTAAATGGTTTTGCAGGGTAAACAAAAAAAAAAAAAAAAAAAAAAAAAAAAAAAAATATATATATATATATATATATATACTGCATAGCACGCACTGGACTGTGTATATATATATATATATATATATATATATATATATATATATATATATATATATATATATATATATATATATATATATACACACAGAATTAATAAACACTCCTAACATTAATAAAATCAGAGTACATGACATTAAGTTTACAGTACATTTTCAGAGCAAATTTTCATTTTGCCGTCAGTAGTTTCACTTAAATTGTCCTGCAGATAGACTAAATAAATATCCATGTAATCTGTCAAATAATATGAGCGTCTCTTTTAAATCGAACAAAAATTTAACATTATTGGAGTCTTTTTCTCGGAGGAAACATCGGAGGAACGAGAGACTAAATGCAGATACACAGTAAAATTTCATTTTAAAAAGAAAATTAGTATTAGTATAAGTATAACTAATATATATAATTAATAATAGCATTTAATAAAACTATTTAAAACACTAATAAAACAAATATTAAATGAATCCAGACTGCATAGCTTTAAATGTAAAAGAGCAAACGTCCACGGCTGTAGAAACTAGACAAATCCTTTTGCCATCACTAGCTAGATCTGAATGGTGGACTTGACAAATTCACTTTTCAACGACTAAAATCCCATGCGATCTTTCAAATAACATAAGCATGCATAACAATGATGAAGTAATTTAAAAACTCTGTCACACAACAGGACGTGTCAACTTCCCACAAACGGTCTATGAACGCTCCACTCGCAGAAACACCAAGTTTGCAGCATTCATTTTTTCCAGCCGCTGTGCTTTTTGAGTTGAGCTGACCTTTAAATCTGCCACTAGCATTTATAGAAACACTAACAGCATGTGTTTGCGTTGGTGGGTGATCTGGAGTGAAAAAGGAGAAGCGGCATGTATTATTCATAGCTCACGGTGCACTGAGTGCTTATCTGAGGCGGGACAGGGTGCGGCCAGCTCCTCCTCTCATCTCCATCTCTGCTGTTTCTCCAGGACATGGATCTGATCGATATCCTGTGGAGGCAGGACGTGGATCTGGGAGCGGGCAGGGAGGTGTTTGACTTCAGCTACAGACAGAAGGAGGTGGAGTTGCGTCTGCAGCGTGAGAAGGAAGAGGAGAAGCAGCAGCAGAGGCAGCGGGAGCAGGAGAAAGCACTGCTCGCTCAACTCCAGCTGGACGAGGAGACCGGGGAGTTTGTGCCGCGGAGCGCCCCGCTGACGCAGGACACCGTGACCAGTGCCCAAATCACACAGGTATACACCGTCCGGACGCAGAGAGAGGGGTGTGAGTGTGCATACTGATGACAGGGGGACAGGAGAGCAGGTCTGAGATCTGTCTTGCATACACACACACACACACACACACACACACAGAGAGACACTCACGCAGAGACACACACACAAACACACAGAGACACACACACACACACACACACAGAGATGCGCACACACACACACACACACACACAGAGACACACACACACACACACACACAGAGACGCACAGAGACACACACACACACACAGAGACACACACACAGAGGAAGTCATGGCCTAATGGTTAGAGAGTCGGACTCCCAATCGAAAGGTTGCTCCGGGTGTGTGTTCACTGCTCTGTGTGTGTGTGTGTACTTCTGATGGGTTAAATGCAGAGCACAAATTCTGAGTATGGGTCACCATACATGGCAGAATGTCACGTCACTTTCACTTTCACTTTCAGATGCGCACGCACACACAGAGACGCACACAGACACGCACAGAGACACTCATGCACACACAGAGAGACACACACACACACAGAGACACGCACAGAGAGACAGACACACACACACACACACACAGAGACACTCATGCACACACAGAGAGACACACACACACTCACACACAGACACGCACAGAGACACTCATGCACACACAGAGAGACACGCACAGAGACACACACACACACAGAGAGACACACACACACACACACAGAGACACGCACAGAGAGACACACACACACACAAAGACACGCACAAAGACACTCATGCACACACAGAGAGACACACACACACACACACACACACACACAGAGAGAGACACGCACAGAGACGCACAAACACACACAGAGAGGCACAGAGACACACTCACAGAGACACACACACACATTGAGTTTCCATGTTTTAAGAGGACATTCTATAGGCGTAATGTTTTTCACTACATCTAACCCTACCCCTTACAGAAAACATTCTGCAACTATAGATTATCAAAAAGCTTGAATTATTGACTGGTATTACTATCCTTGTGTGGACATTCGGTCCCCATAACATGATAAATATCAGGTAGCCACACACGGCGTGTACATGTAGGTGCCCGACAGGCCACACATCACAGGGTGGAGCTTCTCAGTTGCTTGGGAACCGCTGCTATGACACAATTACTGGAGCTCAGGTGCTCAGGCTTCACCACAAGCTCCGTTCTACGAAAGCACATACACTCCACACTAAACTGATAGGACACTAGAGACCTCGTTTTCCCTGGAGAGGTTAGCTGAATTCACGTTTCACAGATGTACTACGTGATTTCTGTCCTGAACCAAGTGAGCATGTTTAATTTGGGGTTTAATTTATTACTTGTGTGCTTTCAGAAGTCTTAAAGCATCAATACGTTTCTCAGAAAGCACTTGAAATTAATATGCGACAAAATACTTGACCTGGTGTCGAAGTTTGATGACGATTGATAAATGTTTAAGATCCCAGTGAACTCTATGACTTTTAACAGCAGACTTTGGCAAGTCCGTTCCATTAGTAAGTAAAATTAGTTCAATAGCAATACTTCAGTTTATAGAAATTAAAATCCAGAACACACCCAACGCCTACACACTTTGACAGATCCCAGTCCTGTTCAAACCAGTACATGAAATCATACACATGCTTTGTTCATAATTGTAAGTCGAAGGTGGTTTTGAAAACTAACTCAGGCAAGTCAGTCCAGGTGTAGAGTCTGCACTGATGTGTATGTTTCCTGCTCTGTGTGTCGATGCAGTGGCTTTATTAGGATGTATTGTGTACGTGCAGAATGGGCCTTTCGCAGAACTGGACGGTGACGCCATGTCATTTGATGAGTGCATGCAGCTCCTGGCGGAGACTTTTCCACTAGATGAGCCAGCGGAGGTAATTACGGGCTATTTATCACCCATATAACACCTCACAGCAGCATAACACCTGTACGTGCCGCTGCGCTTCAGTCTAATGTTCTCTCTTCTCTGTTGTCTGTGCAGTCAGCACCGCCTTGCCTGGACACCTCCGTTCCTCCTTCCACAGATCTTATGATGCCACCGGACATCCCAACCTGTACCCACAATCCTTTGCTGCCAGGCTCTCTGGATCAGGCCTGGATGGAGTTGCTCGCTCTCCCAGAGCTGCAGGTATGAACCTTCAACCAGACCTCATTAACACACAGCAAAGTGAACTGATCGCCACTTCTGAATATGCCATAAATATTTCTTGCTGGCCATAAAACAGATATTTAGCAACTATATATATATATATAAGCCATTTTAATGCTTGGGTGCATCTCAACTGGCCACTAGCCCAACGACACTTTATAAACACCTCAACATGGCATCTGTTTTAGGATATTTCACTCCAAAATTAAACATCTTTGAAAAACAAATAAAGTTATTTTTATTAAAAATAAAAAAATTATTTGTCTCTTCATTGAAAATCCTTTCCACTATAACTTTGATGCTTCGAAATGTTCATGAAGAAATGCTAAAAAAAGTAATCTGTATGAACTGGTTTAAATCCAAATCTGAGGAGGCATGCCTGCTGATGAACAGATTTAATTTATCCATGATTGAACATATGTAAAGCACGTCACATACTGAAACCGTGCTCCAGCTCTTGGGATGTTTTTACGGACTTTTTGAAGCATCAGTTTGAGTTGTGTGGACTTTCAGTGGAGTGACAGAAATCTCCCAGGTTTCATTAAAGGATCCTCTTTTGTGTTACAAACAAAACACGTATGGGTTTGGAATAAGATGAGGGCAAGTAAATAACAGAATTTTCCTTTTTGCTGTGAGCTACTTCAGGATGTGTTTTAGAGAGAGGGACTGTGAGGTGCTTCTGTGTGTGCTCTGATTTATGCCACCTGTGGTTTAGAGTCGCAAACAACCCTGTTGCTGAGCAACAAACAAATGACCCTCTCTGAGCTCATGCTGTGGTTTGACCAGCAACTCGGGATGTAGACTTGTTTTTGTTTGAATTGAACCATTTTTACCTCAGTACACATGGAAGCTGGTTTAAAAGGGTTTAAAGTTAAGGTCCTGTCAAATGAATCACGTCAGCATTCTCCAGTGCATTGAACCCTGTGGAGAGAAGCTGCTACGTTACTGACCAGGTCAAGCATGAAAACACATGAAGTACAAACTGTAACTCTGCCAATTTGCCAAACAATGTGAGAAAGTCTTAAAGCAGAAGTTCGCTTCCAGACAATTTCCTGATAATTTACTATTATCGTGGAAAGCTCTTTGAAGCAGCAATTTGGACCTTTGACCCACTGATCTCCATTGAAGTCCACTATATTTACATTTATGCATTTAGCAGAAAGCGACTTACAGTGCATTCAGGCTATACATTTATTTATTTTACCAGTATGTGCATTCCCTGGGAATCAAACCCACAACCTTTTGCGCTGTTAACACATGCTCTACCACTAAAAAAAAAAAAAAAAAAAAAACCTTGAAATGTTTTCCCCAGAATCCTTTAATTTATTTTCAACTGAAGAAAGAAATACATGAACATATTGGATGACATGATTCAATTATCAGGCAGTGTTTACTCTGGAAGTGAACCACTTCTTTTATTGTAGACTCATATTGTTTGTCTCATACAGTGAGTGTCTTCACTTTGGATAACAATGTTCACATGCTGTTCTTGTGTATTTTTAGCAGTGCCTCAACATGCAGATGCAGGAGTCATTGGATATGGATGGATTTATGAAACCCTCCGCAGAAGCACAGGACCCAAACTACAGCCAATACCTGCCCGGGATGGACCATCTCTCGTTGGTGCAGACAGAGGTGTGTCCTCCCGAATACATCAACACATACGATGGCTCCTTCAACACTATGGTGTCGCCCAACCTCAGCCAGATGAGTCTGAACGTCCCGGATGTGAAGGCCGAGTTTAGACCTGAAGAATTCAATGAGATGTTTTATCCAGAGATGGAGGTTAAAGTGAACAGTGGTCCTCTCGTCCCTGATGGAGGAAATATGGTCAGCCAATTGGCGGAGATCTCCAGCAATCCTCCTGTGAACCCCATGGATCTGCAGAGCTTCTCACCTGGAAGCTTCAGCTCAGGAAAACCGGAGCCTAAGGCCGAGTTCCAAGATTCCGATTCCGGCTTGTCGCTGGATTCCAGTCCTCAAGTGAGCTCTCCAGGGAAGTCCTTGAACGGAGATGGATCCTTCGGTTTTAGCGACTCCGACTCTGAAGAGATGGACGATAGTCCGGGAGGCATGGAGTCAGATTATACAGAGATATTCCCGCTGGTTTACCTTAATGACGCAGCACAGGGATCTCTCTCTTCGAAACCTTTGTCAGACCAACAGGAGATGAAAGTGAAGAACCAAAAGATAGAGCCGGCGGAGGCCAACGGCCATTCCAAACCTCCCTTCACCAAAGACAAGCAGAAGAAACGCTCTGAGACGCGGCTCTCCCGTGACGAACAGAGAGCAAAAGCCTTGCAGATCCCATTTACTGTGGACAAGATCATCAATCTGCCTGTGGATGACTTCAACGAGATGATGTCCAAACACGAGCTCAGCGAGGCCCAGCTCGCCCTCGTCAGAGACATCCGGCGTCGGGGCAAGAACAAGGTCGCGGCGCAGAACTGCCGCAAGAGAAAGATGGAGAACATTGTGGGCCTGGAGTACGAGCTGGACTCTCTGAAAGAAGATAAGGAGCGTCTGATGAAGGAGAAGAGCGAGCGTAGCTCCAGTCTGAGAGAGATGAAGCAGCAGTTGAGCACCTTGTACCATGAGGTCTTCAGTATGCTTCGAGACGAGCACGGCAAGCCTTTCTCGCCCAACGAATACTCCCTTCAGCACACTGCGGACGGCACCGTTTTCCTCGTTCCTCGCCTTAAAAAGATTCTTGTAAAGAACAACTAGCTTGGTTCCTTCTACTCTGTCCTTCCACACTTGCTTCTGTTTTTAGGTACTGCTTTTCTCTTGCTAATACTGTGTCCTAACCAGGCATGATGCAATAAAGACACAAAGGCTCTTCTCATGTCAGTGCATTTGTCCTGACCAGGCAGCCGCAGAATAATGAGTGAAACCATAAAATCTCATTGGTCCAAAATCAGGCTGCACGTAACAGTACATTAAGCATCATCAAATATGTTCCTATTCGGCACAGTTGAGTCGCATGTAGTGTTGAGAATATCGACTATATTGCGTCTGGTTAGGACATGGTGTACGTTTAACGCAAAGTAAACAACTAAATAGGAGCGTATTTTTGCTTACACATCAACTGTTGAAATGGCAGAACTATTATATACGTTTTGCGTATTCTACTTTCCTAATATTCTTAATCTCCGTTGGATTTTATACTCCTTTATATTTTCTCCGAGATTCTTTTACCTATATGGTTTGTAAATACATTTATACTTTATTTGCTATTGAGATAGGAAGAAATGCACTGTATATATAAAAATAGATCACATTTTAGCATGCTAAAAATGGTTGTGATCATTTTAAGTCTGCACTTATGTCAGTTTTTATATCTTAATTTACTATTCTATTGCTATTTTATCTCTCGACTTTATGGCTTTATATAATAAATATTTAAACCACCAAAGTCTAATGCATTCTTGAATGGGAGTTGATTTGTTGATGGAGTGGGTCAGCAAAGAGGAAGTGGATATTGACAAGAGTGAATAAGGAAGTAGCATTAAAATCAACCATGGGAAACAATCACTACATAAAAAATATGAAAAGAAGTGGTCTGTATTTTTCAACAGTACAGCTCAAAATGAAGACACAGAGCAAAATTAAGAAATATGTGGCCAAAAAGAGAAAAAAGAAGCATTTATTTGAAGATACAACTTGGTCTAATATTTCCCCCCCCTAATGCAATGAAATGAATATAATTAAAGTGTAGTTTAAGAGTCCAAACCCTTGTTGAAGCAACTGTATATTATACACCATGACAACATGATTGTGAAAAAAACATTCATTATTTGAGGTTTTGGGCTCAAATTGTTAGTTTTCTTGGAACCAGATTTTCTATTTTGGTAATCCACCATAATTTCATGCTCAGAAAATCTACCCCAATTCATGAGATTTAACAAATCATAAGCCTCTGAGGGTGAACCCTTTCGCAAACAAGTTTCAACTGAATCTTCAAGCGAACAGCCCCAGTCTCCCGGTGTTATGCAACAAAGCTGAATTGTTTGGCTGCGGCCCAATGTTCGACATGCTTTCATTAAAGCCCCGCTGGACAAAGCACACCAGTAAAGAGAGTTGTTTGCACTGCCAGCCACTTTCACCCACACACACCACCTTTGGACACACCAAACCCTCTTCTTTCCACACTAAAGTAACTCCCCATTGTCAGCAAGTCACGCTACACCAACAGGGCCAACCTGTTCACAGATCTGCATTTACACGTCACAATGCAGGATCTTTTTCACTATATGAAGCTTAATGCATGACAAAAAGCAAGTGAAAACGGCTCACCGAATGCTTCTTTTGTTCAGTCTTATGTTAGCATTAAACTGCCATGTATTCTCTCCTGTCACTAGACTCAACCTAGGGCACAGTTATATAAATGAGCAACGTTACCCTAAATGTTAAGAGTTGTAGACTAAATGCTTGATTTCTTCAGCTTTAAGTCGTTGGAGTGAAAGCATGTGACTTATCTAGGACAACATTATCTTAAACATTTACAAGTGCTCGTGACCTTAATTCAGTGTCAAGGGAACAAAGTACCCATGACAGGTTTTGGAGTAAGATAAGCACTGCCTGAGAGGAAGAGGCCCTGTACTCACACAGAAACAACACAAACACAGTAAATTAAACATTCTTGTGGGGTTTCAAATGTTTTTATTAAACAAAATCAACATTTGGCAATGCTATCACACTTATTCATTCTGACATTATAAGTAATGTTTTGTGACTATAACATTTGTGTAAATATACAGGAATTTACCCCTTTAGGGCCAGATGTACTAAACAGGGCAAATTAGCGCCATTCAAAACTGTGCCGGTGGGTGAGGAAATTTCTGTGTGTGATTTACTAACAATGCGCAAATTAAAGAACACTGACGCAACATCTCATTTACATATTAACATACTTAATATACCAAGCAGTGTGCAAATTAGCGCAGTCGCAAATAAAGCAGAGTCTGGTGATCTACTTACGACACAGGCACAAAATAGCTTTTCTTTTTTGAGGCATTAAATAATAGCGCAAATACCAATTTTAATACTATCCTCCCATACATTTTTTTCCCAATGTATTCCCATTTTGTCTGATAAGTAAAATCCCGTAAATGCATATTGAATAAAAGGTTTAGCGCGTCTGTGCTAATTTAGTAGGCCTAAATCCTGACGGTAGCCTACAATTGTAATGCCCAAGACGGTTTGCACTGCTGTTAGTAAATCTGGCACTAAATTATTTAAATTAGTTTTTACATCTAAAATCGTTTAACCATAATATGCCCAGACTTTTTACTCACTTTTGTAATTCACATTATTCTCAGTGATGATTCATTAGATTATAAATACTTCTGACACATTTACCTTTGTACGACAAAATCCAGCCATCTCAACAGGAATCTGCAAGATTGGGATTTCACTCGTTTGACGTGTTCCTCATGTGGATTGCACAACAGATTTGATTTTGTTATACTTTTGACACACAAAATCTCTGCTTGGACCAATATAAAGCTGCTTGGATTGGAAAGTGCTGTTTCATTCAACGTTATGCTATTAACAATAAACTTTCGTTGCTTGTGAAATTTCGCCTAAAGGTGTGTTCATAGTAGAAACATTTCGTTGTCTATTTTCATTAGTCTATAGAGATGTATGATGTATGTCTTGTTCAAACCAAGCAGATTTCTGTTTGGACACAGCAGCTAATCCACGACCAACCTGAACCCGTTGTGAAATCTGCGTGGGGAAATCTTTCGCCCTCACGCCAAATTTCAGATCGAGTTAATTTCTATTGAAATTACTGGATTTCGCCAGCTAAAATTTGCCGGAAAATGGCAATTGTGACCAGGACTTAAATTTTGCTAATGTTGGCCATGCCTCAAATCCGTGTTATGTACAATTTCAATAAAAAATCTTTTTTAAATCGTAATGCGATTACAATCAGCATAAAGGCAGCACAATATGATGTCTAAATAATTGACTCATTTCAAATATAATTATTTCACACATTTCAGTAATGAGAATCATTTTTTTTAATAATGGTAACGAAGATCGGGGAAATTGTGCTTAATTATCATCAAAACTCTGTTGCACCACAAATAAAAAAATATTCTTAAATATAAATAATTAGTACAAATATATGTAAAATAATGAATATAATTTAGTGCTGTCAAATGATTAACAGCATCCAAAATAAGTTTGTTTACATACTATATATGTGTGTACTGTGTATATTTATTATGAATATATAAATATAGACACATGCATGTATATATTTAAATAAAACTGTTATATTTGTATATTAAACATTTTAAAAATATATGCTGTATGTGCATGTATTTATATATGCATAATAATAAATATACACATACATATTTTTTTTTTGAATGCCATTAATCACAATGAATCATTTGACAGCACTAATATAAATATAAGCATTAATAATTTGTTTTGAATGGTGAAATAAGAGCTGGAAATGCCAGCTTTAGGGAGATTATGCAACACACGATTTGCAATAATTGAGCTGAACGCGGTTTCTGAATCTCTGCAGGAGGATATCTTTACCAAATCCACATATATTTTGCACACATTTATCTTACCCATCCCGAACCACCGCTGAAAACGTGTCATAAAAGACTTTCATCCACTTACTGTCGATCAGGCGCTGGTTTTTCCATCTGTAAATTAAGCAGAAGAGTTACTCTTACCTGCTCCTATGACTCTTTCTTCCTCTTCTTCTGTCTGTCTCAAACCCTCATACTCATGGGCTTTCCGCTAGCCTTTCTTCCTTCGGGTACAGCTAGTCTCACCGAAACCGATGCTAGCTTTCTGGAGACACACTGGCTGCCTGGTCCAGTCGAGACTGTTCCTCTGTCCGGGCCTGGAGGCCTTTCTACTCTCATACACAACACCACGCGCTCAGGACAGCGGCACTCGCCCCTTCAGACTCAATGACGCACTAAACTTCGTTAGGCAAGTTACTACACAACTTTATTTCAGCTGGTTTCTTTTTTTCATGTGTCAAAAATAGTTCAACAATCTAGACTTAGGTTTAACATGCCCTCGGATCGGACAAAATCTACTCTGTTTACCATTCAGAGCTTCATGAACAACACATGTACTGCATACTCACAATATATAAAAATACACATGACATCACGGTCTTCAAATCAAGAAAACAAACACAAAAGTCCCGTTTTCTCCAAATAATATACGTAAGGCCACAACATATTGTACACTCACATCAAATAATATATTTAGGACTATTCTGACTACAGTGTTTGGTAGCACTCTCAAAGAATGGGGGTTGAGGAGAGGTGGAGAGCACAGAAACGTCAAGCGGGTGAAGGAATGTGCAGTACACTACACTAACGTTAGTAAGACCTATAACTGGCAGATCTTGGCCCCTCGCACTCTTTCTCAGTAATATTTCCTTCCCTTCCCACTCCTCTCGTCTCATCTAACTCTGGATCTGAGGCCTGTTGAACAGACACAGGGTAAAGCATCACCAGTCATCCCGTGTTAGACGTCTGTGGAGTCTCTTGAGGCGGCGCTGAACTTACCACAGACGAACCCATCTGTTAATACCTCCTGGACCCGTAGCCCCCGCCACCACCGCCCCCAGAGCCATACCCACCTAAATATAACAATCATATCACATGATCAGGCTCCCACAGGGTTCACTTTCGATGTGGCACGCAGTGTACTGGATGTTCTGTACCTCCGTAAGGTCCTGAGTTTCTTCCTCCAAAGTTATTTCCCTTCATGGGGCCGTAGTTGGACTGTTGTCCTGCGTAATTCCCAAAATCGTTGTAATTTCCTCCTCCTCCTCCTCCTCCACCACCACCAAAGTTACCTGAGAAAAGTTGGGTTAAAGGGTTATTTCCGCCTAAAATGAAAATTAGCCCTTGTTTTACTCTTACAGTATCCTGGGTGTATGTGACTTTCCTCTTTCAGACGAATCCATTCAGAGAGATATTAATATTGTCCTTACTCTTCCAAGCTTTATATAATGGCATGGGTGGGTGTTTTTGTTCAACAGTCCAAAAGTAGTCAGGACTGTTTATTATGGACGGATGCCCTTTATTTGACTTCTCTTGGACTGTTGAAAAAACACACCTGCCTACACTTGGAAGAGCCAGGACATTTTTAATATATAACGCCGACTGGATTTGTCTAAAAGAAGAAAGTCACATATACCTAGGGAGAGTGAAAAATGGGCTAATTTTCATTTTTGGGTGAACTAACCCTTTTATATTATGTAATTATTAAATTTTTAAAGAGTTCAAAATTGATCAAAAGTGACCCTGAAGACTTTTACCGTGTTAAGATTTCTATTACAAATAAAAGCTGTTCTTTTGAACACTCAATTCATCAAAAATAAATAAATGTATCATTGTGGAATCATATCACGATTCCACAAAATATTGTTTTGAAAAATCGCTAATAATAAAAAACTGGCGAATCACGAATAATCATCTAAGAATGATTTCTGAAGGATCATGTGACACTGAAGACTGGAGGAATGATGATGGAAATTCAGCTTTACATTCCAGGAATATATTCCATTTTAAAATATATTCAATTTGAACATAGTTATTTTAACTTTTAATAATATTTCAAAATTTTTACTGTATTTTTTATTCATTAATCGCACCACTGGTGAGCATAAATGAGTTCTTTCAAAAACGTTACAAAATAGCACTCCAAAACTATTTTTCTTTTTTCAATTTAATCTACATAAAGTAAAGATTAAATGTTATTATTCACTGGCCTTTGCTGCCACAAATAAAGTTTGCTTTCCGCCTCTAAAACAATTTCCTGTTTGGATGACATCACTGAGGCCTCTTCTTTCAAACCCCGCCCCTCCAACAAGTATTTATCTTCATCTTAAATGACACCGTACCTCCAAAATTCCCTCCATCATTGTAGTTGTCATATCCTCCAAAGCGTCCTCCGCCTTGGTTCCCGTATCCAGGACCTCCACGACCACCTCCATAGCCAGGACCCCCCCCATAATTACCACCTAGCCCCAGACACACATCATAACCGTGTACTTCAGCGCTAATCATTTCCCTCTGAGCTCTGTGAAATGAACCAGTGACTACAAAGCAGCCATTTAAGCCCTTCTGTTCAACACTGGTGCAAATCAGCAAGCTTTACAAGGGAGTGTAGATTTATTCAGTGCTCATGTAATATAATGATATAGTTCCCACCAAATCCATTGTATCTGTCTCCTCCTCCACTGCCACCCCGGCCTCCTCCTCCATACCCTCCTGTGAAAGATACAGCACACTGTGTTTTCACCACAGCATTACTCAAACACACACACCATCAGATGCACACGATCGCATGTCGTTTTACCTCGGTCAAAGTCGCCCCCTCCAAAGTTTCCTCCTCCTCCTCCTCTGCCCATGAGATTGCCTCCACCTCCACCGCGATCTGAAAACAGAAAACACATTATATATCATAACCTACGACAACTGGAATATTACAGTAACATCATTTATTAAAACGAGAATCAGAAAGGCAGTCAGATTTGAAACATGCTACTTACACCTCTGATTAGAAACAGCTTGCATGTCCTGCTTCGGTAGTGCTTTTCTCACTTCACAGTTATGGGAGTTGATCGTGTGATATTTTTGTGCTGATGAGAAAGGAAAAACAGAAATCTGTTTGCTCAGAAAACCTGTATTTCTTGCTGTTCTGTCATAGTGCTCAGGGTAGAAGACACATACCGTGCCCATGAACTTTTATACATCAGTACCATGACTTCATGTGAAAACTTGTTGTAACTACTTGTTTATTTTAATGTTCCATTGGGATTTAATTATAATATTTTTTTTTCAATCATTTAAACAGTATTTTGCAAGCATTTTAACTGAACAAATTCATATTCATCTCCATGTAGACGAGGTCATGTCATTTACCCATAAAACCTGATTCCGAAGTAAATAGTTTCCATTGAAGCTCACCAACAATTTTATCCACAGTATCGTGATCATCGAAGGTGACAAAGCAGAATCCTCTCTTTTTCCCGGTTGAACGCTCCTCCATTATGTCGATGGTCTCAATCTTCCCGTAGCACTCAAAGTACTCTCTGATATGATACTCCTCCGTGTCCTCCTTGATTCCACCCACAAAGATCTTTTTCACCGTCAGATGGGCTCCAGGCTTATTGGAGTCCTGCATAATCAAAGAAAATTCATTTAATTTCATCTTGATCAAATATATCTTAATTTAAGAGTACATTTATGAAAAGGAAGCCACTGAATCAAATTTTATTATACTTCATTTCACAGAACTGTACAACATAAACTTAAAATGAGTTTTTGTACACAATTTATATCAGAAACTTTTTTTTTTTTTTTTTACAGAATTGTTTTAGAATATTCAGAATTCTTACTTGGACTTTTCAAAAAACAAACAAACAAAACAAAAAAAAAGCTGAGAATTCTGAGGTCAAAAATGTGCAATTCAATTTTTTAAATTCCATTGTAGAAATGAGCTTCCAAAAGACTTAAAAAAATGTATTTTATTGACTTTTTTCCTTTTTAATTTACTCAAGCCATATCTGAAACTATAAAAAATTATTTTCTCAGTTAATATATGAATAAAAACTGCACATATAATAATTATAAAGTAATTATAATAATAGTAGATACAGTCTATGTCATCTACCCATGTGGTTTACATGTATGTAACCGCACCTCTCGGGAAACGGCCCGTTTGGGCTCAACGACTCGACCGTCCACTTTGTGTGGCCTCGCTGCCATCGCAGCATCAACCTCCGCTACACAGGAATACGTCACAAAGCCGAAACCTCGTGAGCGCTTGTTAGCTGGATCTCTCATCACCTGAGGAAAGATAATCATTGATAGCTTTATCAACAAGTGTTTTTATTGTGGTTATTATTATTATATCTATATGGATTTACGCCACAGGACTGTTTGGGTGATTGATTCTGATTGGCTGACTTACAGATGTTCCAAGGCGTGTTACTTATTTAAAGGAACGGTTCACCCAAAAATAACATTTTAATGAAAGTTCCCGGACATCCAAGATGTAAATGAGCTTGTATTGTTTCTTCATGGCAACAGATTTGGAGAAATGAAGCATTGCATCCCTTGTTCATCAGTGGATGCTCTGCAGTGAATGGGTGCCGTCAGAATGAGAGTCTAAACAGCTGATAAAAACATCCACACCACTTCAGTCCATCAATTAATGTCTTGTGAAGGAAAAACTGTGCATTCGTAACAAAAGCATCCATCAATAAGGTGTTTTTAACTTAAAAGCTTTGTTTAAAGATGAATCAGGAGAGAAATATGCTTCACTAGATGTTAATTAATGGACTGCTTGGACTCTCATTCTGACGACACCCATTCACTGTAGAGGATCCTCTGGTGAGCAAGTGATGCAATGCTACATTTCTCCACATATGATGAAGAAACACTCTCTATATCCTGGATGGCTTCAGGGTGAGTACATTTTTAGCAAATTTTCATTTTTGGGTGAATTATTTTCTTTAAGCAATCTCACAGGAGCAACAGGATTGTATGTGGCCAAAATATTAAATATCAGCGTGACTGAGATTGAACTGATTTCCCATAATTTGTTGTTAATTATTCCTTCTTAACACTGTGGCAATAGCATTACAATTACAGTGAACCATAAAATCGAATCCTAAATGTGATGTGACGGTCTCTCACCACACAGTCAGTGAGTTTTCCCCATTGCTCAAAGTGAGCTCGAAGACTGTCCTCTGTTGTCTCAAAACTGAGTCCCCCGATGAACAGCTTCCTGAGCTGCTCCGGCTCCTTACGCTCACCGCCCTGTGCACATAAAACACACACTTAATAATCAGATTGAACCTTTGCCTCTTTACAAATATGCATCATTAGACTTATAAAACTGGCCCTGTAGGGCATGCTCTCTGTGTTACATAATACTCTAAAGCTATTAAAAGAATTGTATAAAGCTGATAATGACACATTTGTTGATTCCACAGAGCTGGTTTAGTTCTACTGTGGAGGTTTTCCCCTTAAATCTATGCTGCTCTCTCTGTGGGACTGATGGGTGATTTCAGGACATGCTTTTGCCAAACTCGGTGAAGATATATATATATATTTATTTATCTCTCCTGATTGGCTGAAAAAGACTGACGCTAAAAGTTGGGCGCTACTCAGCTGGCCAATTAACTTGGCTCGGCTTATGAATATTAATTAGGGTACGCGATTGGACGTTCCAGGGGGAGAAACTACGGCGCTACGTCAGCAACAGCCCTTGTTAATATTCATGAGCTAAACCAATGCTCGATGTTTTAGTTTCTAATATCGAATTATATCTTACGTTAAAGGAAAAGAGTTGGCATCCGTCCAGGAATATCCAACGACTACACACACGATTTTCCGAAACAAAAACTAAATTCACGAGGAGACGTCTGGAAACAAACCGACGGCCGATAAGCCTCTAGAATATTCCACGCGCCATTTTAGATCTCTTTTCAGCGTTTCCTCCACATCGTTAGTGTTAATATTAAAAGTAAAACAGTAAATCCCCATGTTTGTATTTTATACTGACATGTAAAAACAAAAAACAGGTTCAATATTTTGTTATGTCTAGTCAACAGCCCCATATCTCAGTTAGCCAAAACACAGCAGCTCGTTAATAAACTACGACGCGTTCATTCCTGACACACATCTGGTGTTCAAGAGAGTAACGTTAACGTTTAATGTAAAACCTAGATAGAAAACATGAATATATCCGCCTGAACAGCACGCGTACAATATCTGCTCTGTTCTCGCTCATAGACACTCAGCTTCACATAACAGCAAAATACAGCACTCTTAACACAAACCCTGTTTAATACACTGACATTAGACATCTATTACTGTGGATACTGTTAACACAAATTGTGACACAAACTCGTATAATATCAGGAATATTGATAAGCAGTACCTCCATGCTGCAGCTTTTGCGCCCCTCGGTCTACATGTGATGCTACACTCCCGCCACCGGTGGCGCTGCAGGACACTTCCGGATACAGCTCACTGGAGACGGGCGATTACAAAAATAAAGAATCAAATGTAAAATATAGAAATACTTTAATATAAAGGAGATATTTGTATATTAGAGTCAAGCGATCTGGAAATCTGTTTTTGTTTTCAATAAACTTCCAAAACTGCTCTCTCTTTTCTAATTCTACTCTTTTAGACTCACAAGCTGTTCAAAACTTACACTAGCTGCTCTATTTTTGTGTTTTCTGTTATTTATTATTAAAAACCTTGCTACGTGATCTGTGTTAAGCTGACTGAGTTTTATCACAGCACTTGCATATCGTTGCTCTTTTGTTGTTTTCGATTTCTTCTATCGTCCGCTTTGGATAAAAGTGTCTGCTAAATGAATAAATGCAAAACTTAAATAGCCTAAATCTGAACTCAATATATTAACACTTATCAATTCATTCATCCAGTGGGGGTCTTCAGGTCCATGGGACAATGAAACTTTTCCTGGTAGGTTGAAGTCTGTAGGTTAAATGTGTTCCTCTATTCATCTTTCTAGAAAGGCAGGATGGTGAGCAATGTTTTGGAACATGAGCACGCTGTATCTATCTGAATCTCCTGCCCATGAAAATAATTAAATTAAATACAATTATTAAATGATTTACCTCGACTTATGAATGAAGTTTGTCTTATCTTGTTGATGATAACGTAATTGTACTATAATTGAGGCAATGCAACTGAAGACACATCAGTTGTGATGAGTGTAAACAGTCTGTAAAGACTGTGATTCATGGCCATGGGTTTAGAGATTACTGTAAATACAGTAAAGACTGCCCTTTAGGCTACTATAGACCATATACAGTCCACTCATTATTTCACTCTGCTCTTACGGTGATTTTAAGTTTTTGCAGTTTGTCACTTTATCTGAAAATGATCCAAAATGGTTAACAAACTCACAGTAGTGTTGCCATCTTTCTCATTTCCATTTTGAACAGCGGCTATACTTGTTGTTTTATCATCATTTCGTTTTGTGGAAGGTTTGCCTGATGCCTCTTAGTTTGACATCAGAAAATGCTATGTAATCTGATGCTATATTGAAGAAGAAAGTGAGGGCCTATTGACATGAAATTAACCATTTTCATGTTTGCATGGCATATCATCCTCTAATAAAAGAGCCACTTTGCGTCTGTCGTGTGGAGACTCATTCATAAAGCTGAAGGTCTGGGCTCTCAGAAGATGGAGAAGATGCAGTCAGACTGGTTTTACACGAGTTATGATGGAAAGGTGATGGAGACAGAGCGCGTGCGCCACCTGCTGCTCACTGATGCGCTTCACCCATCAATATGACAGAAGTCATTAATAAAATTAACATGTAAGCAGCATCCTACTTTTAATAGTTTAATAAATCGAGGTAAAAAGCTATCTGACAGAAGCGTGAATGCAGGGCCGATGCTGATTTACAGGAGCTTTATGAGATGGTTATAATGTGGATCATCATTACCACAATGTGACAGATGAAATAGTGGCATAATAAACCAGTTCCAATGTTAGAGCACTTTTATTTATTGGCAGATGTCTGCCTCAGATTTATTAGAGAAGCATTTCATATTTGGTTATAGTTAAAAACGAAGGGTTTCTCTCTCTTTATCTCTCAAATGCTGGACTGCTGGTAAATGTATGTTAGCTACAGCTCATTTGTTTCTTAATTAAACCGCTAAAAACTCTCGGACAGGGTGACCTTTAATGAGCCTCTTGGATCGTCGAATCTAATGTCTGTGTGTGATAATCTGATTTATTCTGATGGTAAACAGCACATTCAATGTTGTAAATCTGTGTCATTCAAGACGAGAGACTATGCAGTGTGTCTGAGCTCTTTTGGACGGATGCATGTGTTCATGTCATGTCAATCCTGATAACAATTATGATTTCTTTAAAGGGCTTATTACGTTGATCTGAAGAGCCTCGAATGGAAGAGCAAGAGCTTTGCATCTCCAGAAAGCAAGCATACCACCAAAACAGCCCTTTATTTTGATCTTATGTGACTCTCTGAGTCTTTCTTGATGTTATTCTCTTGCAGTTGTTGTCAGGAGGGATGCCGCCTCTCCGTTTGCTCCTGAGTGTGTTGTGACGTTGATCCATTGGGTCTTTGAGATCTCCCCACACACACTGCAGCGCTGCTAACTCTGTCTGTGGGCATGACTGATGTCTAAAGTTTGATGCTAAAGTTTGGAGTTGACAGACGCCTTACAATCAATGTATCAAATCCCACACACACACACACACACACACACAAAATCATAAGGCTGATTGCTTCATAACCTCATCACATGCTTCAGGTCCCAAAGGCCCTGAGCTGCTGACTGAATGAGTTTTCTAACTCGTGAAATAATTGCCTGAACGAGGACCCCTTTAAAACCGAGTGAGGGCTTTAACAAGTCCTTTTACAGTTGCACCGGTTCATTGCTTGTCCTAACATTTATGCTGCAATAATCCCAATAAAACTACTGCAGGTGTTGTGTTTTTAAAATCTGAACTCAAAGGCAGTCATTTAAATGAGCAAATAATAATAATAATAATAAAAAGAATGCTAAAAATATAAAGCAGGAGGCGGCCCAGAAATGAAGGATCACAGGTTTGACCTGAAGTCCCATGACGTCACTCACTGCTCAGACAGACGGAGTGCGTGATCCTCTCTGGGTTTTAGGACAGCACTTAAGGCAATAATTAACCAAAGTTTTATATCCTCTTAAAAGTAAATGAATGATGTAACACTGGGTCTGTGTGACAGCAGCTGCGGTCAGCGAGTCTTCAGAATAAATCTCCCTGGATGAGGATGAGTCTGCTGCTGGACTCAACGCTGATCATCTTTTCATAGCACACTAGTGAACATCTTCTTCTTCTTCTTTTTTTTTTTACATCACAAACACTTTAAGAGAACATTATGTGCTCTATTAGCTGCTCTCTTTTATTCTCCAGTATATAATTGCACGAAAAGCACTAATATAAACCGCTAAATTAAAATCTCGCTTTTCAGAAACCATGTGATTACCTGTAGTTCACCAATATTTGTAGCATAACTATAGAATAAATTACATTTTAAAGTGTTATCTAATGTGTGCAGCCATGCACTGATGATATAGGTGACCATAAAGAAAAAGAGTCTCATAGTGCAAAAAAATAGAGGGGTCACATTGTTCTGTTGTTTCCACATTCAGTCCCCTAAACCTCTCCTCTTTGAGCAGTAGTTGGAGCTGTAGGTGAGCTCTGGTAATTCGAGATGACAGTAGGTTACCCAGCCGCTCTTGAACATTATGCACAGCCAATATAATCAATAAAAGTATGTTTTTATGTTATATTACTCCAATACAAAGTTCACAAACATATCGTTCTGAAGACACAGTCATCAGCCATTACATTAGTGCTGTCCGAGGATAAAAGCTGCATAAATGTTTATACCCAAGAAATTAAACAATTAAATGAACCCCTTCCATATAAAGAAAAGGCATCTCTGTAGGCTACATAGGTAACTACAAGACTTTCTTTTTTGAACAGTTGTATAATAATTTCAGCAACATCATACACTAACATGTCTGTATCTCAGAGGTCTGTGTATTGCAATGCTAGGTTAAATTAATAATAAAAGAGATAAATAGGCTGAAGTCTCTTATTTAACCAATTGTCTTACAAAAGCAAAAGATTGCATTGCTAAAGATTGCATTTATCTCAAAGCAAAAAAATTCCACGAGACAAAAAAAAAAAAAAAAAAAAAATTCTAGGATCATTGCATAAAGAAGATTATTGTTAACAGCCAGTGTTTTATAACCTAACATCGTTTCATGTTTGTGTATCCGCAGTGTTGCATTATTAAAACATCCCGTAGATGGCGCTCTTATCCACGAAAAGCTCAACCCATCCTGAAGAATCATTAATCGTTTATTCATGACACAACAACGCATCAGCTGCCAGGACATCTCTTTTCTTTCTTCTCTTTCTTTTTTATTGACGACGTGTATTCATTCTCTTTCCTTTTCATAGTAGATAATCAATTCCAACTTTATTCTTAACCCAATATCATATAAAACAAAAATATCAAGATTATATTTAACCATGTCATAGTCTTTAATAAAACTTAAGTGTGTAGCGTGGATGTCAAAAAACAAACAAACAGTTGTGTATAGTTTTTAATTTATTTATTATTTCTTAATTATAGTTAATTAAAATGTGCTTAGATATTTATGAACACCTAAAAACAAAGATCCTAATATTTTACTACTACTATTGATAAAGGCTTTGGTTTGGCCAGTAAAATATTAATTAGGCTAATAATATACATAATATAGCCTATAACACACACACACACACACACACACACACACACACACATAAATGATTCTTATCTTCGTTGTTTAAGAAGTTAAGCATTTCAGTTGTACGTTTGTATTCTTTAGTGTGAATCTGAATGAACTTCTTCCAGTGTCGAAGATGAACTGATGTGTGTTTGTTTGCATCCTCTGAGCAGGTCTGGACCACACACTCTCAAGACGTCTCCTCGCAGCTCATCAGCACAGTGACTGATACGAGATCAAAGCAGCCGGGGCCGGGGCTGAGCGTTGACCTTGCCCTGGGAACTGACCCCGAGGGTGAGGGCCCGGCCCACGCGGACATACGCAAGTGGAAACCAGGAGGAAATTGCAGACGGGGAACTAAAGAGTCAGTACAAGTAGCGTTTACCACCCTCTCTCACGAGAGCTTGAGTCGGTTTGGGCCAGATTCCCTCTCCCAGGAATTGAGGAAAGGCACAATCCCGTGCATCTGTTTCCTCAGACAGCGCATGGAGGAAACTGGACGTAAATCACACCCAGCAAAAATAGATTCGGCTGTTATTCAGACCGATCTCGGAGGCTTTGGATCGGCTTTTTCCATGTCTGGCACACATTTATATTAGCATTCTTACAATATATATGGCTATGTGTTTTTTTTTTTTTTTTTTTAAATAAATGGTCTATTGGGATGTGAAGGGGCGGGGCTTGCTGCCGCACTAGAATATTTCAGGCTAGGTTTATTTTTTAAATAGTCAATTTTACATTTAATTTCTTTATAGTCACTTAATCAAATTATTAAATTACTAACTACTAAAAACGACTAAATAATAATAGAAATGTAGTTATAATTTAATCAAATTTAATCAGTCTATATGTAGGCTAAGTCACTGGATTACATAATCAGATTCCAAAATGAAGTACTTGTAATTAGACTAGCCAAACTGATAGATTAATTGATTTATTTGTTTTTCTAAATATTTTAAATTTGGAAGACTTAGGGTGTGTTATGTTCATGTTCATGTTCATTAATGTTTGTTCATATAACACAGGGATTTCTAAACGTTTTTTTTTTTCAGCCATACCCCTTAAAATAAGGAAACATATTTAGTTTCTCTTTGCTGTTTAATGTCAGTATGGTATGTTTAATGGTCAATTTTAAACCAAGTTTGATATAAAGTAATACAAAAGTTATCTAGGAAGTAGTCAGAATACATTACCAAATCAGCAATGGACTACAGTTTGTCAATAATGTACCCAGATGTACAGGTATGCATGTGTGTGTGTGTGTTCCTTCATCATTGTAGACTCACAGGAAATAATATCATCCAGTGTTTATTTATTTTTGCTATGTCATGAAATGAAAATATGGCCCAGCAAGAGAAGCCTGTCATGTAATCTGTTGAAAGCAGCAACTGCTTGGCAGCGACCAAATTCATATTAGCCTACATTTTCTATTGATACAAATAAAATGTGAATTATGCATTGAAATATGTCCAGTGCCATCTGGCTAAACAGTGGGTATTAAATCACACATCTGAATAGCTTGGAGAGTTTATGGAAATTCAAACAGCAGAAGCACGTTCTTGGTCCCAGAATCTCGTAAACAGCTCTGCATGGTGCTTCTCTGAGGCCAAGAGCCCACAAACGATGAGCTCCACACGGATCCTGTGTTTATAGCAGTGTGGAGAGTGTTTAGCATGAACAAACAGACCATTGACTATACACTGGACTGCTTACTTACTAGTTCATTTCCAAATCCTCACTGTGTACTGCTTGCATTGGCAGCAGCCTTTTAGGGACACTTCATAACTGAAAGGAGACAAAAGAGACCTGGCTTACAGTCGATTCCAACAGAGTTTGACATTAGCATGTGGCAAAGCACACATGTTGTTACACCACTGAGAATTAAATAGATAACAAACACAAATTATGCATAAACTCTCATTTTTATTTGCTTTGTACGGACACTACAGTTTATGAAAAGTAACTAGATTTTAATCTACATTTTTCTCAACTGGATGAAAATTTCACATGCCCCTTTGCATTACATTACCCTATCCCTATCCCTATCCCTAACCCTAACCCTAACCCTAACCCTAACCCTAACAAACATTCAAAAGCAGCATGGCATTATTTCATTTAATGGATTATTGTGAATCTAATTGATATTATTAATTATATTTTAAAGCAATCTAATTAAAATGACAAAAAGCATCAAGATGGAACTGTTTTGTTTCTCTTAATAACTGTTGTTTTTATTTAAAGACGCGTAGTTCTTGAAACTTGTGGAATCACAACATTAATTGTGGTTAATTCATTTGACAAATATCAGTAGTCTCTATTAATAATATGATATCATTTATGGTAACTTTAGGGACTAATTCTCATTATTCGTTAATATTTATAAAGCACACATTATTGCCTTATTCTTCATAACCATACTTTAGATCCATTAATCCTACCCCTTAACAACTACCTTGCTAAACGTCACAGTTAATGTCATTTGGTTAATAGTGAGAACTGACCCCTAAACTAAAGTTTTACCAAATTTATACATAATATATAAAATATAATTAGTGCTGTCAAATGATTATTTCGCGATTAATCACATCCAAAATAAAAGTTTTTGTTCACATAATGTGTGTACTGTGTATATTTATTATGTATATATAAAAACACAGACATGCATGTATATTTTTAAGAAAAAAATGCTATATGTATATTAAATATATATGATATAAATTATATGAATATAAATATATACATGTAAATATTTTCTAAATATATATACTGCATGTGAGAGTACTTATGGACCCATAATAAATATACGCAGTACACACACACATACATATTAAGTAAACAAAAACATTTTTGATGCAATTAATTGTTTGACAGCACTATATATAATATGTGAGTACTGTATAATAATGTGTTTATATTATGGTGTTAATATTATATAAGAAAGCCTTCAAATATTGTGTTGGACAGTGGGGAGTATTTGAATAAAAAAAGGTTATGAATTACTGTCTTGTTGCTTTTACCATTTGGAAAAGCTTGATCAGTGTGTCAGGGAATGCATCTATGATGTCTAAAATACTGCATACTTTCTAAGTCTGTGAAACAAATTAATACATTGTGTGTTGATATAATTTCCCACTCAAATCTGAATAAATCAGTCAGATGTCTGTACATGAAGCAGGTTTCAAATCTCAAGACCCTTTCAGTGCTTTCATTATGAAACAGTATAACCTTAGATACACTGTCAAGGGGACAGACATAATTTTGAATATAAACTATGTTGATTTTATATACTGTATTGTGGTGTTGGAGTGTATAGACGCCTTAAAGCCTTCTCGGTGACTGTGGTAGATAATGAACTCACTCCACAGGCCGTGAACACAAGCCCCGGGACTAATAAATGCTACAGGCCTCTCACAGCCTGACGAAGACGTGATTAATAACTGTAAAAGAAAATGTTGCACAGACAGAATTGTCTAAAAATGATAATTCAGTCATAGCTAGAGGGCCGTCCTTTTTAAAGGCAGGCCACACAGTTTGTTGCTGAAGATAGCGGCGTGTGGAGATGGAGCGGCACTATTGATGTTTGTGAAGGGGACATCAATACTGCGCTGTAATAAAGCTCTGGCGAATGCAGGGAGCCTCAATCGTGTTTCCTCGCCCCCAGTCCACACACGCACCCTTCTATCGCGCTTCCTGCATTCCTGCTCTCAGATGTAATTACTTTGCTCGGCTATTCATTTAGGAAGTCATTGTCAAGTAAAATCGTCTCTGACTGTGATAAGCGAGCAGGGCTGTGTGTGTTCATCTCCATGGAGTTATGGGTCATTCCTTTTATGCAAAAAACTTTTATGCTTCCTTCTTATATATATATTGCATTTTCATGTCTCCTGGCACACTAGCTTCTAGGATGAAAAAAACTAATTTATCAAGAAATTTTACAGCTGTTTCTTCTTCTCTATTGTCACTACCGTTAAACTTTCACAAACTCTTTCAGTTTTTATTTAAAAACATTTTAGTTCAACGTGTTTGCAATTGCATTTATAATCTCTGTGAAAGCGACTAGTGATTAGATGAGTTTATCTGTTCAGTGTGAAGATGTTTAAAGTCCTCGACAACCTCTGTAATGCCATTTAGCCACTTATTAGCAGGCGCAATTTTCCAAGACAAGTGAAAGCTTCAAAAAATTAATGAGGGGGTATTACAGTATTTTATGCTGTAGGATAAAGCGTTAAATATATATTGGACTTGTGCTAACCAAAGATCTTATTTCAGGCATTTAACCCCCCCTCCAAAAAAACAAAAACCTTTTCTAAATGCTCCCATCTCAATACAATCCAGGTGGGCGGTGGAGCTGGGGTGGAACGGGGGAGGTATGGTGGGCTAGGTCCATGTGGAAATGTAGAGACTGGGGAATGAGGGAAAGCTGGCAGAGCAGAGCACAAAGGTAGAGCCAAGGGAGGAACAGAGAGCCAAGGTGGAGCTGGTGGAACAGAGGACCAGGGAGGAATCAGCAGAACAGGTGGAGCTGAGAACCACCACAGCAGACCGAACAGGTCTGGAGATCCCCATGGCTGAGCAGAAGCCACCCAGAGTTGAACAAACAGAGCAGGAGTCCATCAGGGTGGAGGAGATGGAGTAGAAGACCTCCACAGCAGAGAAGATGGAGTAGGAACCCACCAGGACAGAGCAGATCGAGTAGAAGACCTCCAGGGCAGAGGAGACGGAGTAGAAGACCTGCTGCTCTTGAAGATGTGACGAGACTCTTGAAGATCAGCTGTGATGTGACATGACTCTTGAAGATCAGCTGTGACGTGACATGACTCTTGAAGATCAGCTGTGATGTGACGAGACTCTTGAAGATCAGCTGTGATGTGACGTGACTCTTTAAGATCAGCTGTGATGTGACGTGACTCTTGAAGATCAGCTGTGACGTGACGTGACTCTTGAAGATCAACTGTGATGTGACGTGACTCTTGAAGATCAGCTGTGACGTGACGTGACTCTTGAAGATCAACTGTGATGTGACGTGACTCTTGAAGATCAGCTGTGATGTGACGTGACTCTTGAAGATCAGCTGTGACGTGACGTGACTCTTGAAGATCAACTGTGATGTGACGTGACTCTTGAAGATCAGCTGTGACGTGACGTGACTCTTGAAGATCAACTGTGATGTGACGTGACTCTTGAAGATCAGCTGTGACGTGACGTGACTCTTGAAGATCAACTGTGATGTGACGAGACTCTTGAAGATCAGCTGTGATGTGACGTGACTCTTGAAGATCAGCTGTGACGTGACGAGACTCTTGAAGATCAGCTGTGATGTGACGAGACTCTTGAAGATCAACTGTGATGTGACGAGACTCTTGAAGATCAGCTGTGATGTGACGTGACTCTTGAAGATCAGCTGTGACGTGACGAGACTCTTGAAGATCAGCTGTGATGTGACGTGACTCTTGAAGATCAGCTGTGATGTGACGTGACTCTTGAAGATCAGCTGTGATGTGACGAGACTCTTGAAGATCAGCTGTGATGTGACGTGACTCTTGAAGATCAGCTGTGATGTGACGAGACTCTTGAAGATCAGCTGTGATGTGACGAGACTCTTGAAGATCAGCTGTGAAGTGACGTGACTCTGGATGAACAGCTGAGACTTGACTTGACTCATGATGATCAGCTATGACTTGTCTTGACTAATGAATTGCAATTGTGGCATGACAGAGTATTGTTGTGGCCGCCATTTTGTTAACGGGCTCCGCTGTCGTCACCGTTATGTGAGTGTGCTCCGGTGCGCTCACCATTTCACAAGTGGGTTGAATCACCAGAGTAGCGATCAGTAAACTCAAATGTCCCTGAGTTTGTGGCTGACTAGATCTCGTGGGCCTACATTACCGGCCTGATCGGGATATCATGTTCCTTCTCTGCGACACTCACAGTGAATAGACAGCCAACAGTCAACAAAGCAAAGTCCAGAAAACAACTCAAGTGAAGAACACGGACCTTTGCGTCTAAGCTCAGATCTGAGTAGGTGTTATATAGTGTGTAAAATAGATTCAAGGTGAGCATGTGATTGGTTAAAGCTGTGTGCAATCAGTGCAATGGATGATGGGAAATGAAGTCCAGGGTGATGTGTAACAGTCTGTGTGGTGTGAGAGTCAGTATCGGCAATCAGATGGAAGGCCACAGAACCGGATTTGTGACAAATACAAACATTCAGTGCTGTTTTATAGTAACATTTAAGTAAAAGTGTTGCATTTAACTAATTAATTATAATTTTTAGCTTGAAGGTATAATTGTAGCTATAATGTCGCTGTAATACAGATATACAATTATGTTCCATGATGTATTTTATTAAAATAAATCATATGAGTTCATAAGAAAATTTTTCTTTCCCTAAAAAGTTATTCCACAATTTACACATGCTCAGATCATCTTTTCTCCTATCAAAATCAATGTAATGGCATCATTTCCAGCCACTGAATTGCCTGTGCAAGTTATGAAAACCATGAACGTAAATCTAGGAATTATTGTAATGTTGGACTTTAAATTAATAGGGGTTGAGGCATCAAAAAGTAACTAAGCAAAGAGCTGTTTTTTTTATAGTAACTCATATTATTAATGAACTCTTATTAGTAATTAATTACATTATTAGTTAAAGAAAATAGTTATATTATTACTCTAACTAGTTACCAGTTGCTGCCCAACACTGTAGATAATACAGTAAGTATTAAAAATTGATTTCATGAGTTCTATTTTGGTATTAGTGTATACTCTCCTTTAAACAGTTTGATAAAATTAGGAAAATTTGTTCAAATTAAAATAGAGGCAACTACTAAATTGATACACTCATTTTTAAAACACTAGAGTTCAAAAGGTACTGTATAATAAAAAAGACCCCTATAAAGTTGCATTGAGGGTCCCATGTGAGGGCCAGGCAGCCCAGTCTGAAATTACCTGATCCCTCTTCACTCCCTTAATACCTGTACAAGCACAACAAACGAGCAGGAAAGTGCTGTCCTGACAGTTTGCGGCCGCTGTGCCGTTGAACAGGAGCGCAGTGCTCTAGCGATCATCGTGGCGAGGAGATCTGGGCAGGGCAGGTGTTTCCTGCGTCCCAAGGGAAAACACAACTACACCTGCCGGCTGCAGGCCATGTGATGGATCGATGGCAGAGGAACTGACTCAGCGCTCTAGCCCTGCACAGGACCTGACTGAAACACTCTGTCATCACACAAACAATAACAGACATTCATCTTTTAGCGTCGGCAGGGGAGGCTGCAGCCTCGTGCTCGTGCAGGACTGATGAGGGCAGTAAAGGGAAGGAGACTGCTTGGTTTAGGAAATGGTTCTGTGGACTCACCGTGTCACGCGGAGCAAACAGCCTCTTCAGCAAAGCTTCTTTATAAAGCACAAACACCTGCCTCCTCTCAGATTCCTAAAATCTCCACAAGGTAACAGCGAACAGCCGTTTAACACCGTCCCTCGGACACTTACTGAGTCGTCATGTTTCACCTAAACAAACGTCATTAGTCATCTGCATCCCATTCAGATAGAAGCAGATCATCCATCTAACCATGGCTATACATGCAGCAAATCATAACACAAATAAAACACAATGCTAATCCATATGTAAGATTATTTAAATCATACAGAGCAGCTGACACAGGTTTCAAGTCAAAAGTCCTGTTACACAAATGCTTGGTTTTAAACAGTTGGAAACCTTGTATCGGGTTGTTTGAAATTACATTTTTGTTTGTTTGTTTTATAATCGATTTAACATTTAAATTTCAAAGAAAAGACCTTTATTTTAAGGTGCCCTTGTTACATGTGACATGTAAATTAGGTATAATTACATGCAAGTAACCCTAACCATACACTATGTTCAAGTAGTTAATTAATATGCCTATTACTCAGTAGGCCTACTAAATATGTAATTACACTGTAACAAGGACACCTTAAAAAACTTAAATAGACTGTAATAGAGCTACATTTTGAAAACAGATTCATACCGAGTTTGAAAACATGTTATTCTCAAATCTGTGCTTACTTCTTAAACTCGGTTTTGTGTGACAATGCCCTGCTTTAGAATGGCGTTTTTAAAAATGTATTTATTACCCCAAACTGAAATAAAATACATCTGCCCATCCAGAAATGGACTTTCAAAAATGGCCTACCAGAACTATTCACGTATGTTAAATTATAATCATCTTCATTATTTGTAGTCCGAATAGAGAGATTCACGATGAGAGTTCAATGCAGTAATATGAAAATGATCAAGCGTAATTATAATCCTTCCTTAGACATCTCTGGAAGGTGATCAAAATGGCGTGCTCAGTTGTTTTGTGGACATGCAGTTCCTGCGGTAATCAGCGGAGGGCAGCGTGTTCACACCGGCTCCACAAAACACATGGCCAGAGCTAACCGTACGAAGAGAGTGCATCTCTATCCTTTAAGAAGCTTACCATTGCACATGAAATTAAGAATCAATTTTTCATTCATGGAAGTCTTATTGTACCTCAGAGGTTCGCCTGCAATAGCAGACATGAGGAAATACACATCGGTTTGAACAGACTGCTAGAGTCCGGGTGTCTGACAGTAATAGATGGACTCCAATATTACGCTCAAAAACCTTTGAGGCTTATTGAAAATGGGAAGCTAATCTTATCTAAAAGTAACACGCTTTGAAGGCGTTATGAAAAGCTGCTTTGTGTGTGCATCGCCGCCGCCCCACATACTCATAAATCTTCAGGTGAAATAATTGTTTACAGTTGAAATTAATGTAACACGCGTTCCTCAGCAGCTAATAAATTAGAGACGCTCTCATTAGCATCTGAATTGATTTCCCCCCTAATTCTCATCCAGCACACAACATGTGGCTGGGGCGCGCTCAACTTTTCTCTTTCTTTCCGTTTCTATTTTTCTGGATTCCCAAGCAACTACAGAAAAAGAAGAAGAAGTGCAGGTTTAGAAGACAAAACAATGACTATAAAACCAAAGCTCGTCAATGGTATGCAAAAAGGGTGTCCCTGGTTATTTATTCAGTTTTACTTTTGTTCAGACCTTGAACATTATAATTTATAGCTTCAGTTAGTTTGTGGTTTGCAGTGTAATATTCTCTCTGTGCTGTTCGGTTCAGGAGTTCTGGTGCAAGCAGTTTTGAATGGTTCCTCCAAAAATGAAATTGTCATCATTTACTCACCTTCATTTAATCACTCCGCATGACTTTTGTTTCCAAACAGTGTGTGAACACATACAGTGACCAGGACCTATAAACAGTGCCATAAAATAGTTCATCTGACACACGACCATGTGGTTCTCGTCTTTTTTTGTTACTGAAAGCCACATTACTGCAGCAGTTTGAATGTGTCACTTTTCACCTGTAACAATGTTTCATCATGTTTTCATGTTAGTCTGTGTCCTCACCGCATACTCCAAGAAACGCCCATAAAAACAGTGCTTACAAGAAATGTTTTTGTAGCCTGTAGATTATTGGTTTTACCCATATTTTGAATTAGGTTTTACATTGTGTTTTAGGGTTAAAGAAAATGTCTGCAAACTTCAAAGAAAATTTACGTGTAGAAAATGTTTTTGAACATGGACAGTTATTGCACTATGGTTCTCCTTATCTGAAATATGTTGTTTTGGCCCATTTGTTGAGCTGATTTCCACCAGATAATGAACCTGTTCAGAGGATTGGACCAGCGCTGCGTTTCACAACAGCATCGTGAACTAAGTTGATCGTAGACATCATTGGTGTCAGTGTTTCGATGATGAGGCTTACTTTTGGAAAACACATCCCAGTTCTGGAAGGGGCAGAAAGGGTTTAGCCTGTCTGTCAGGTCTCGGTCTTCAGTGTGTGTGTGTGTGTGTGTGCGCTCTTATCTTGTCCTGTGCTGCTTATCTGTTGAGTGTACAGCAGCAGGTCTGCTCAGAGCCCAGAGCCCAAACCTCCAACCATGAACAAGAGAGAAAGCAAACACTCACACACGATACTTAGTCTTAACAAATAACCACAGACTAACGCAAGCTTTAACACTTCTTGTTTACTGCTATAAGAAAGCATTGCAATTTTGTCCCCAAGCTGTAACCATATAGACAATTTTTAAAACAGTGGTCTGTTAAAATGATGATTTCTTCGTGAAAAAGAATTGCACTTTGTTGCACTGAATTTTTACTTATATAATAAATAATATTACAACTAAAATGCATCTTAAGTGAAGAGATCACTTTTAAAAGATCACAATTTTAAAAAGTACATTTTGTCATGATGTACAATTAAAAGTTCAATCATTGTTCTTTAATAATCTTTTGTCTTGATGTTAACATATTAAAGCGCATGTTAAGTACTTGATTAGAATTTTAATTGTAATGTGCCATTCGATATTACTTTACTTTTTTACTTTAAACATTTTAACCATATTTTAAAGACAATAGAAGTAATAACGGAATGGCATAAAAAGATGTTAAGTGGGTCAAAAATCACTAGGGATTAACTGATTGCAATTAAACTATAAAACAAAAATACAATGCAATTAATTTTGCAATTGACATCACACTTAAATACTTCAATATTATTTTGAAGTAAATAATTTCCATGATTAATACTCTTTTTAAAAGTATGCTGAAGTGTGCTTTAATTATTTCTTATGTGGAACACAAAAGAAGATTTTGTGAAGATTTAAGAAAAAATATTTTTTAATTGTTTTTGCCCAAGTTAAAAGAAAGCACAGGTCTAGAAGCATATAAGGGCAGTAAATGATGACAGATTTCTATATTATCCCTTTAAGTTTTGCATTTGGTCCTCTAAATCTTGAGAATTTGATTACATCCTTGCCACACACACACACACACACACACACACACACATCACACACACACACACACACACGCACACGCACACACACACACACACACACACACACACACACACACACACCATTAAAGTACCAAAAACATGAATTCAGACGCACATACAAATAGCAGTGAACACATTACATCCTCTAATACTAAACTAAACACCAGCAAACAGCTCCACATTAACCTCTGATCCTCTATCACTGCACTCTAATAGTCTCTGTGTGTGTGTGTGTGTGTGTGTGTTTCCGCGGCCGTGATGACAGATTTACAGGATGTTGTGGATGGTATTGGTCAGCAGTTCGCTGTATTGAGGATGCATGTGACACGTATGACTCCTGCGGTGTCGCAGAGTGATGACATCCTCTTTTTAATGAGCATTGTTAGCGTAGCATGAGCAGAGCCGCTGCGAATCATAAATCAGCCGCTGAGACCGCAGCTCTCATACAGGAAGGATTCCCTAATGAACAGCCTCTCTCCTCTTTCATGAACGGTCTTTGAAAGCACACAGACCTTCAGCAGACACACTCCAGACCGCCGTGCCGGGCTTGCTCCATCCTGGTGCCCACTGGTCTGGTAAATTACACACGCTTGAACGCAACGCTGAACACGCACGCAGGACTCTGCAGCTCTGGAGCAGCTTGTCTGAGTTGTGATTTGTTGAGTGTTCGTGGTTAGAAGTGAATGCTGTGTGCGTGACCAGCTTTAGATTAGTGGTTCTCAACTGGCTTTGCTTCAGGATTTAGATTTTTTATTGGACTTCAGGTGTCAGCAAACAATATAAAGAAATACTGAATCCGTAACCCAATCTGAACACATTTGTGACACATTTTGTCCTACCCCATGCTGCTTAAAAAATACCACTTAAACCAGCTTAAGTTGGTTTTCTTGGATAGGTAGTTGCCATGCTGGTCTAACAAATGCTCCAGACACCCCTTAAAATCATTTAAAGGTACAATTTGGAAGATATTTGAAGTAAAATATCCAAAAACCACTAGGCTAGTGTTATATATTTTGTCCGGCCAATTACTAACAATATCTCTAATGTTTTCTACTACTTGAAAATCATGAGAAAATCCCCATCTAAACAGTGACACGGGGCAATGAAGTCGCCTGTCAATGACTTTAGTTGCCTTTTCTGACTGCCTTTACTGACGTAGAAACCACATGACAACAGTGTCGTGGACAAATGCAGAAGTAGCTTCACGACAAACATCAACTAGAAAGAGATGCCGATCTCACTTGTGTTTTACTCGACAGGTGAGTTGTTTTGATTCGTATCTTTACAGAAAACATATGCTAATATTACGATCAACAAGATTAGTATTATGGAGCATACACGGCAAACGCAGGGCATCACATCTCTAGACCCACGCGATCTGATCGCGTCTTTGCATTGAGTTTGTATGTAATCTACTCGCGCAAACCGTTGAACTCGCGTTAAATCCATGATTTATCTTTCCGTCTGATTGATGGCCGTCAGCGGTTGGGTAGAAGACAACAAATCCCGTCATTCCACGCTCCTCCTTGGTGTCATCAAACCATGCAATTGTTATTGTTTTGGTAGTGCGCCCTCTAGTGGCAGGTCCTACAACCTGTACCTTTAAACAGACCAGCCAAAGTAGCTCTCCTGCAAACTTTTAACAAGAGTACTTATTACTTAAATAATATTATATTTGTAGAGCATATAGTAGACTTTTAAGAAAATTCTTAATGCAAACTCAATGTTTCAATTAATTATAATGATAATTGCCATTAATTACCATTAAATGTTTTATTTAGTTAAAGATGATTTTAATGCATAGCTGAAATAGAGTATTTGGTACCACCTAAGTAGTGCTTTTTTATGTAATTTCATAATAAATTATCTTATTTTTGTAAGTATTTTGACTGCTGAATGTACTGACATGCATTCATGGAAAACTAAATTATACTTTAATGGCATTTCTATTGAAGTTGCAAGAACACTGAATGTATCTCAATAAAACACTTTACGGCTAAAATTAGCCCATAATTACTTGTGCTTTAGTATGTCAACACAAAATAAGTGCACTGCTTTAAACCTTGACAAAACTTATTAAAACACTGATGACTAAAAATGTGAAAGTAAAACCTTTTAACTGGACATTGTTAAAAAGTGCACTTAAGAAACAGTCATGGACATGTAAATTAATATTATATTATATTATTTAAAAGTATAGTTTCAAAAAATGCAAATGCATCCTTAATAAAATGTAGTGCTTTTATTTATTTATGTTTATTTTATTTTAGAATTAGAAATTATAGGGGTTGGCCACACATAACCATCTAATACTGTACCTTAGGTTGGTTTAAAATGTTATTCACATTCACTATTTTAGAAAGCTGAATCTCTGACAAAACTTACCAAATCAAATCATTTTAGATGTTAGATTGTAGATACACAATGTAGATGCAAACAGTTGAGTCCCGGCAGAAACACAAAGGAGTATTGTGGTTTAGTGGCACTGTAGACTGTCTGCATCTTCTCTCTCTCTCTTCTGAATGGAGTGCCTGGCATTTGTCCTCAGCTGTAATGTAATTGTGTTTTACTGCACAGTGCAGTGTAATTGCTGACTAGTCTGTTAACCTTTTAAATCAGCACACAGCTGTGCTGCTGGAGAGGAGACTGATAACACTAGGGAGAGTGAGAGAGAGAGCCAGGGAGGTTGGGAGAGGGCAGAGCAAGACAAAAACAGAGTAAGGAAGGATGCATGTACATATAGTATCCTTTGCATGTTTTTTTTCTAACTTGCACAGAAAACCTTTAATTAGCATTGTCTGCTTGAAAGAATACACCTAACATTTTATTTTCTCACCTATGCTGTTGCAAGGGAATATGTTAGTAGACGCTCTGAAATATATATAGCACTTTATGCAACAGCAATGAGCTATACATTATTAAACAAGAACAACAGTGTTGCTTTCAGTTAGAATTATTACTTCAATTTCTACTAAAAATGCATGCCTCTCCAGTGTGTTCATGTTTTTACCTGCAAACATCTGACCTCAATGGCCTGAACAGAAGAAAATAACCAGAGTAACTTACAGACCCGTGCTCTTAAAAATAGAGGATGCCATAGAAGAACCAATTGTGACCCTGGACCACAAAACCAGTTTTTAAGTGTCATTTTTTTAAATTGAGATTTATACATCATCAGAAAACTGAGTAAGCAATCCCTCCATTGATGTATGGGTTGTTAGAATAGGAAAATATTTGGCCGAGACACAACTATTTGAATATCTAGAATCTGAGGGTGCAAAAAAATAAAAAAAAATGAAAAAAATAAATAAAATAAAATAAAATAAAATAAAGAGAAAATCGCCTTTATAGTTGTCAAACTGAATTCTTAGCAATGCATATTACTAATCAAAAATTAAGTTTTGATATATTTACGGTCAGACATTTATAAAATATCTTCATGGAATTTGATCTTTCCTTAATATCCTAATGATTTTTGGTATAAAAGAAAAATCTATAATTTTGACCCATACAATCTTTTTTTGGCTATTGCTAAAAATATATCTGACTGGTTTTGTGCTCCAGGGTCACATTTTAGGTTCCTCAAATAATAATGCTTAAAAGATAATTTTTTATTTGGTGTGAAGAACATTTAAAAAATGTAAAGAACCTTTTTAGCATTTGGAAAAGTTTAATGGTGCTAAAGGTTCTTAATGGAACCATAGGCATAAACCAATAAAGAACCTTTATTTTTATTAAATGGTAGTTTTAAGGTGTTTGAAAGTTAGCTTTGCAAAATTACAAAAAAAAAAACTCTAAGCAAACTTTGTTTTGGCATGACTTTGTTTGAAATTTTGTCCTACCAGTTTGTCCACCAAAAGGCTATTGGGTTCTCAATGTTTCTGTCTTAAGTATTGTTCTAGAAAGTAAGAAAACGGTGTAACTTTGTCAATTTAAATTAGTTTGTTTACTTAATGTAAAATTCCTCATTCAGCCAATAAATTTATTAAGGCAACTATTACATATATATATATATATATATATATATATATATATATATATATATATATATATATATATATATATATATATATATATATATATATATATATATGCAGGATAAGTGAACTATGCATTATGTTTCTGAAGGCACAATTACAACAAAGCAAAGATTTCTGGGATGTGGTTTATGGAAATCATAAACCTCAACACAAGCATGAAGAAGAATGACAATTAACAACTGTAAAAGATAACATCCCAACACAAATAATTAACAATAATGACAAAACAACAACAACAAAGTCAACAAACAGCAATACAATAATCCTATGACAGTAACCCTATGCAGTTTACATCCTGCAATGTACACTGGGAACTCACAAACCTGAACATTTCAGCAATATTGCTCAGTTTGATACTATATTTGGCAAGTTGGGACAACATTGGGGGAATTCTGTTGGTATAACCTGATTTTTTATGAAATTTCAAGTAATTCATATTTCTTAGTAAAAGGTCCCATAAACTGTGAAATATGTAGCAATATGTAGAAAAATACACTCACAGATAATGAGTTAGTAACTGTTTCAATTGGTTGGGAATCCATACCCTATTGGCAGCCGTCTCATGAGAGTGGTTCGGTTTGATGATTGGTCAGAACGGCTGGGGAATGTGAGTCTGCTTTACAGAATGAGGCGCTTACATGATTGCTGAATAAATTAAAGAGTACTTTCTAGCTTGATTTCTAATCTAGCTGTCTAATAAACCTGGCGTTGTATATAATGAATATTATTGGCTCCTTGAATAGCTTTTGTTCCTATTTTAATGAGTCATATAAGTCTTTTATAAAGAGATGAGGTACAGCAGCAGAAGAACACACTCCTGGAAGCTAAGAATAGGAAACTGAGGCACAAGCTCACAAAAACGGGACTAAAGAAGACTGGAAAAAGGTTACCTTTCTCATCAGTCTACTGCAACATTCAGAATTTGCAGCAAACGTCGAAAGCATGGATCTGTCCTGCCTTGTATCAATGGTATCAAAGTTGACTTTTTCTGCACACTTTGGGCCTTTCATACCAATTGAACATCATTTAAACACCACAGTAGTATCATTGAGTATCATTTCTGAACATATCCATCCCTTTATGACCACAGTGTACCCATCTTGTGATATAAAAGCTTTTACCAGGAGAACGCAGGATGTCACAAAGCTCAAAACTGGTTTCCTAAACATGACAATGAGTTTAATATATTTAAATTGTCATGCATTTCTGAACAGATTTGACAAACACAATGCCTGTTTAGAAGACAAGAAACGGCTTACTGTTTATTAGGGTTTCTATTTATTTATACTTCTCTATATTAGGATTGGAAGAAAGACAACAGACAAAATTAGCTGAATATTAAACAATTAATTGAATTATATTATACCTAATATATCTACCTGACAGTAAACAATGAGAAAATCATTCTCATCAGCAAATTTATAAATCAAATAGGGCTTTTGCTAAAAATAAAGTGAATTTATATTCAGAGTAAAAGTAAGAAAATGAATGCACGTGTGAAACCAATAATATTAAGTCTCATTATAAAATATTATATTATATATCCCATATATAGTAGGAGGCCAATTTGAGCAAATTCTATTCTAAATCATTGGAGTCTGTTGAATGCGCTAGTTTGATGTATTTCTATTATTTCATCCACCCTGTTCTTGCAGTGTAATACTGGCACTGGTTTAATTCTCTACTGTGTGTCTGTGTGTGTATTATGAAATGTTATCATGGGTATGTGTGATGCAGCTTTAAAAAGTCCTTTGCTGACACTAATCACACATGTGTGTTTTATTGTACTTCTCTCTCAATATACTGGCAGAGATTTCAGAGGCGCTCAGCACCCTGTCACATCCTGAACAACTAAATCACATTCATTTTAATGATAACACCCACCGGTGAAGATTAGGCTCCTGTGGATCGCTGTGCCGAACCATTCTCTGTCAGTAGTGTGTGTGAGAAGAAAGCAAGAGAATGAGAGCTAGCGAGTCTGTGTGTGTAATTCAGTAATCAGAGCTGAAGCCCGCTGCTGTGTCTCTCTGCTTAACCTTGACAAGTCAGTGTGATCCAGTCTGCAATTTGCTTATCTTACTCCACACCGGCTCCACAGAGCTCCCAGCAGGACCCAAGGGCCGTGCCATTAACATCACTTACAAATACATCACTCTCTCATACACACACATGGACACATAAACACTGTCCTACACACACTGTACCTTACACATTCTGCAACAGTGTTTCATGAATACTATTCAAACGAATGTTCTGTGTAGTATGTATGTGTTCTTTTGGCACGGCCATTTTATTTGCAAAACATTTCACCACTCACTGGTGTGTCTACAGTAGGTTGCACTCATTCAATGTATGATCTAAAACGTCATGTTTTCAATTGTATATGGATTAGCGTAGATGTAGCATATGATCAGCAAACCAACTTTGGCTGGTTAAGAATTTTGTTTTTCAGCAAAGGAACTAGACTGTCAAAAAATGTAAAACATTATTTACATTTAGGGTTACTTATCACTGGTGCAGTACCCAAGGGACACAAATGTACCTTCTTTATCACTAAGGGATAAAGGGTGCATTGGTACATTTGCTTATAGTAATATGTAATATATTATTGTATGAACTGTACAGATGTGAATTTACATTTCATTCAGCCTGAGGCTTATTCATTTTACTTTTGTTGTGAAAGGGCTTTCTACATTTGCCAAAAATAAAACCTTTTTATTTTAAAAACAAACAAGCAAGCCCCGCCCAGATTTAAAGAGCCATGCAAAAGTAACATAACAAAGTACTTTCCATAAAAAGCAACCAAGTCACATAATTAGTAAAAAAAAAAAATGTTGGGAAGTATCGTAATGCATTACTTTTAAAAGTAACTTTCCTTAACACAGGTAATATGTAGTTAAAGAAAGTATAGAGGTGTCTCAAAAAAAAAATAAAAAAAAATTCTGATACAGCATTTGTTCTGTAGGCCTAAGCATCGCTATCAGTATTGCTCTAACTTAGTGTTAATAACATGAACCTCTAACTCTATTTATAAAACATCAACATCTAAAATGTTAATTTCCCACCTAGCAAATGTGTAGCAACACATTAACAGCCATTCAGCGCTCAGACAATCACCCACTGCACCCTTTCTTCAAAACCTGTGAAACTTTAGTTTTGATTAATGTTGATTTCAAATCATGTAGTTTCACTCAACCTAGACGTATTTCATCATTTATATTCTAAGTGCTGGTGTTTTTTGGTGGCTATAGCTCATCAATACAGCCATCATCATCTCCACTGCCCTCTTTGTGCATGACAACCGGGCCCTGCTCCCAACTTGTAGAGAAGCCCAAACTCAAACCCTCACTCGACTCACCCCGAACGCACCATACTGGAGATAATACACGTGAGGAAACCTCTAATGAGCTCCAGTTGCACGCACGCTCGCGTGTGTAACATTTAGCTGACGTGCTAGTCACGGATGCGCCAAGTGTGAGGTCCTGTGTGTATGTTCGTGTGCGTTTCTGGTTGTGTTTAGGAGGTGAGAGCGGGGCGTGCCTCTGTCAAAGGGGCCAGAGGTGAGATGATTTAGAGGCTTGGGAGGAAGTTAATTTCTCTTGATCACCGACTGCAACCTGCAGCCTTAATGGTGGCTGTAATTAATTCTGCTGATGCTAATCACCAAGGCTGGTCCTCACAATTATCATCCAGCCACAGATGGGGCGCGGTGCGGACATGAAAAATTAGGAAAATGAATCTGTAATGGGGTGGCAGATCTAATCTACATCAGAAAAAACAAAGTTAGGAAGAGCGAAGAGCCGCCAGAGATCAGGCGAAAACCCACCGCACCAGACAAGCCCCTGACAGAGCTGAAAAATGTGAGTGTGTCCAAGGTGTTTGGTAATTGCTGGGCCATTGGATTCCTTCATTGTTTAATTTATCACAGGAGGACGGGAAGGGGGGCGAGGGGGTGTTTGTGTCCGCCGTCGTATGCCAGAGAGTCAGTAGAAGGTTAATCAGGTCCTGGTGCTGTGCTGTGTGGCCTTCATAATCAGCCTCGGCCGAAAGAGAGTGCATTGATAAAGCAAAAGAGATCGGTTCTGGCACTTACATATGCTTAATATCACACACAGACAAACACACACATGTGGTCACTGGCATGTATTCGGCACAGTCACGCACATGCGTGTGCAATCCGATGAGAAAATAAAGGAGCGTGGCCAGTCGGAGGACAGACCCTCCCGGAGGACGTTTCTCCTGCCAACGTCAAACAGCATTACGCCAAATACAACTGATTAATTGAAATAGTGGAGGGGCAATTTTTCATGCCGTGGCCTCAGTCTAGCGGTTAGGGCTCATCCATGCTGCTGTTTGCAGGGCTTTAATTACTCGTCTCCCAGTTCTGCTTTCAATAAGAGCAGCCATAGCGGAGCTCTCTAAGAAATTCACAGGGTTAAAACACACAATCACTCATCATCACTGCTCAGAGATCTGGGAAGCTTTACGATAGACTCAGCTCTCAGCTAGCAGCGATGCGGCTTAAGTGTATTATGGATGAGGTTTGTAATTACTTGTGCTATATTTTCAACTTCCAATAACCACATGCAATCAAGTAAAGGGGAAGAGGTTATTTCATCATCAAATAAGGCAAGCAGCCAGATTGATTTCGTGCACAGATGCAGACAGCTGTGCTGTGGAGTAATCATATATACTGTCTCACAAAGAAATCAGTGAAAATTGAAAGAACCTGTTTGGATCGACACACTTGTTGTTTTCAGGCCACTTTCACACAAGAGCATTTTATATGGACTTCAGTGCTTTTCATTGCAGATGGGCACATTTGGTTGCACATTTTCTGAACTTAAGTAAGTCCAAAAGGTCTTTTGGGCCAAAGAGGTTTGCCCCAAGCCTTAAAGGGGACATCAGACGAGCATTTTCCACAAGTTAATATGATTCTTTAGGGTATTCATGAAAAGCCTGTAACATACTTTGGTTAAAATTTCTCAATGGTAATGTAAAGCAACACCCTTTTTACCTTGTCGGAACCAGCTCTGTTCACAGCAAGCCATTTTGGTCCATGCCCCTTTAAATGCTAATGAGCTCTGCTCACATCGCCCCTCTCTTCCGTGGGGTGACAAGCTGTTCTCGGAGAGACTGTTTACTTCAGCCGCATTCATCCGGAACTTGCAAACTAGCACATTATTAAAGTAGGAAAGGCGGTGTGCAAAGATTCATAAAAAACCTTACTCACTTCCTCTGTTGGCTAAGCTGAATCACGAATGATTAGGCTGAACATAGGTGCATTTAGGTAGATCGGGGGCACATTCTCTTCAAAATCAGAAGCAATCCACTGCGTCTTCTGCGGCTCAGATGCTGGGAGTAAATGACAACTTCTTTGTTCATTATTACATCCAACACAAAACCCCTCAATCGCTTAGAGACGCTATTGTCTACACCTGCTCCAGTCGAAACAATGGCGGACTGTTCACAGCTCACTCAGGGCAGAGCTGTGATAAAACGGCCGTGTCACCCAACAATCGTGAAAGTGCCCTGGGCAAAGCTACGTCACACTGCCTAGAATCTGTGAACAGCTTGATCTGAGAAAGAGCTTATTATTTATGGGGATTTAAAAAAAAAACACTGGGTGTATTTTTATCATTGTAGGGTGATTGTGTACACACACTCCTAACACACATTTATGTTTAAACACCATCTAAAAGTGAATTTTGCATCTGATTTACCCTTTAATCTCAAGGTTTGGCCTTGTCCGGTAAACCCCTGGTTGTAGATGATGTAATTACACTACTGTGGAGGCTAAAATCATCTTTTGATAGTCATGTATATTAACACATAATATATAAAACAACAGTTATATTGTCATATTATAGTAGGATGTCCCTGATTACAGAGTGATTAGTCTTATATACCTGGTGATTAGAGTACCCATGAGCATAGATAGCTCCACATAATTCTGCACTACAGTATTCAGTTTTTTTATTTATTTTTTGCAATGGATACAATTCACGTGAATGTGAAAGCGACTGTCTGAACTAGCTCAGAAAGTGAAGTAAAATGTCAATGTTACTTTAATGTTTGTGATGGCATAAAATTAACTCAAATTATATAATTGTAATGAAATACATAGAATAGAATCAAATAGAAATGAAAATATGTCTGAAACCAGCCCAGTGCAACGGAAGAGTCAGCAGGATGTAATAAAGTGCTCAGAGAGGAGACTTTTCAGCTGTTTATTCATTATTGAAAGAGATTAAGCTGTTCGAACAGAATTAGGAAGGTCAATTAGGTCATTCCAACAACTAGGAACAGTGAATGAGAAGGTTCTGGAAAATGGTTTTGTGCCTCTCTGTGATGGTACCATTAGGGTCTCTCACTCACCAACCGCAGGCTCCTGGAAGGGATGTAGACTCATAAGAGACCGTAGATGCATCAATGCATCAGAGCAGCCAACGACAGCCAATGCAGAGAGATAAAGTGATGTGAGCTCTCTAGGGCTCACTGAAGACCAGCAGCACTGCTGTGCTCTGGATCATTTGACTTTGAGGTTTGACTGCACATTTTGGAAGTCCAGCTATAAGAGCATTGAAGTTGTCCAGTCTCTCTGCTGAAAGAATCAATAGACACCATCACAGAATTTTAATGGGTTTACTGGTTATAATTGGAATTGTATTGGTGTTAATGGAAACTGTGATGGTGCCTATTGGACACTACAGGTAATTGGTCACCTTCTGTTGGTGGCGTGTTAAAACCACTAAATCCTAATGAAATATGTCAAGAACACAATACAGAAAAACATGCTACAGAATTTTTTTTAAAAATGGTTTTAATAGTTAAAAGTTAATGTTTTCTAATGTTTGCAATGGTATTTGTATTGGAAACCATTCATATTTCTCTGATGGTTTTTCCGGCAGAGCTAGTAATGACAAGGAGAGTAGTTTTTCAGCCTGCTCTGTAAGGAAGGGCCTTATCTTCCTCATGTTGCTGCATGATTTTGTCGTTGCAATGAAGGTCAGCTGGTCATCAATGATTACCCCAAGATTTCTGGTTGAACTCGATGGGATTATTGTTGATGAACCTAGATGGGAGGTGAAATTTTACTGTTCCGTGAGAGTTGTTGGGAAGAAGACGTTAAGCGAATTGCACTATTTTAATGATCACACCACATGGTGATAGTTACAAAAACTAATAAACACTCTATGCTGGATAATTAAAGATTGGCGAAGTGACTGTGCTTTGTGTACAAATAAATATTTGATGAGTTGAATAATCAGCGGTCGCTTGGCCTGATGCCCACTTGGGGAACCAGGTCAATCAATGGCTTTACCTTGATTACTCTGCTTAAGTCTGGTTTTCCAGTATTCATCAGAGGTCAATGGCTCACAGCCCGCTAATGACACTCAGGGGACGCTGGCCGCACTATGGATGAGAATCAACGCATTATAACAAATGGGCCAGGGGTGAACTTTCATTGTTCTCACTGCCCCAGCAACACAGTCACATGACCTCAGCCCAGGTGTTCCAACATTAAGGATTTTACAGTGTAGAGATCCACCACACAGTGAGATATCCAATATCTTAAGGCTTGGTTAAGACCAAGCACGATAAAGAATAGTTCACACCACAGCTATAACGATAATGGCACAGAGAAACAATATAATTGGAATCATTTTCAGAAAGATTTTTTTTCCAGCTGATGAACGATACAAACATTGACAGCCAATCAGAATCCATCCTGCTACAACGAGCTCAAGCTGATTTATATATATATATATATAATATATATTAGGGCTGTCAAAAATAGCGCGTTAACGACGTTAAGTAAATTAAATTTAAATTTAAATTAAATTTATGCATTTAGCAGACGCTTTTATCCAAAGCGACTTACAGTGCATTCAGGCTATACATTTTTACATATAATTAGTTGTCTGTTGTTAATTACGTCAAATTTTTTAACGCATTTCACGCATGCGCAGTGTGACAAATTATTCAGGTCAGGAAAGTCTCTGCGATCTCTGAATTCTCAAGATAATAAAAAACAGGCGCCGCGACAAAAACAACACAGAAAAAGCTTAAGGTTTTACCCCAGTTACTGTCAAATACATTCATGCCAAGCTCGATAAACAGAGACGACTTTGGTAGTTGATACGCTGGAGCTTCTTCCTGTTATAGCGTCCTGTGTTTCACACTGTGCATGCGCAGAACGCCTACATGCAATGCAGTGAAAATTACAGCTGTTTGGAAAAGCATATGCATTTTTACTGGGTTTTACTGGCACTTGAAGCCTTCAGAACGTGAAAATATCGAAAAGTATTGTGGCAGAGCAAATGAACACCTCCCAAAAACAAGAGTGCCCAGAGTGCTGCTTATGTGATGGTGGTGCATGTTTGTGTTTGAGTTCATTCTTTCGAGTTTCTCTATGCCTAATTTCATAGATATGTGGCTATATTTAACCACTGGTTCACCTAAAACTCTTACACTATCTGTAGTTAAATGGCATGATATAGTGCTCAGGTAAATTTGATCTAAGTAAATGTTAAACTTTTGAAATTCAGAAAAAAAGAACCACATATTGATGAATCAATACATGAAAATTATGTATCTGTGTCCTGTTATTTATCTTTTGGTATGCATTTCAGAAAAAAAAATGGTTAGGGTTCAGGTGTAATTGCAAATAGTGATTAATCCTGATTAATCCATTGACAATTCTGATTAACTTGATTACCAATTTTAATCATTTGACAGCCCTAATATATATATATATATATATATATATGGAAACAGTAATACATTTTTTGGGATTCTTAGATGAATAGAAAGTGGTTACCATCTGAATCCATCACTGTAAATTTGAACTATTACAGGAATACTTGTGTTTGGTAGAATTTAGTAGCCTACAATAACCCCCCCCCCCCCCCAAAAAAAAATCTATATAAGATACTTTAAGACTCTTTATCAACTCAAAATATTAACAAGCTTATGAACTCTCCAAATGTCTAATTTAGTGTAAATTCCACCTCAAGGACATTCATAATCTCAGGAGATTATATGATAATGTCTTTCACTGTTTTCTGAAGAAAATTGCCCAGCGGTCATTAGTCTGACAGTGGGGCTATAAAATGTTTCTTTGCCATTGATCGTTTCTCTTCTTCTCCCGACTGTCTGTATTTGCATTTTTATTGAAATAAGAGAGCAGTGGAGCGAGTGAGGGAGGCAATGAAGACCTGTGCAAAGCGGAGAAACCTGCTACTGTACGTTTAGTGGGAGTTAATTGAATGTATTCAGATGTGATGGATAGAAGAGCTCCGCTCTCTCCCGATACATTCATTGTGACACTTCTGAATCTATCTCTATCGGCTCTGTCTGTCCCTTCGTCCTCCCACCCCCTTTAAATTAAAACCGCTCTGGCCTTTGTGAGGAGACACTGAAGAGGAATCAGCGAGCACATTTATTACTCCCGGATCATTAGCCCATTGAAACAGGGTCTCTGCACCTTATCGTCCGCTGGGATTAATCTGAGCTGTGTTCTTCTGCTCTGTCAAGAGTCACTCATGAGGGACCTTGTACTGTCCTGCTCTGAACTGACCTCTTTCTCCTTCCAGCCGATCTGAGACACTCCTTCTGTTCTCGAATCACAAGCACACATGATTCTGATGGGTTGTGTGAGTGTGACTCTAGGGGCGCTGCCAGTTCTTATGACTGATATTTGTCCTATTTCTTTTGATGTATGCCTCATTTTTTTGCTAAATGGATTTTTGATACATTCTGGTCTTTGCACTGTAAAAAAATTCTGTGATTTTAACAGTAAAAGACTGTAAGAATGCTACTATAAAAACCTATGAATTATTTAATGGCAAATTCCCCTAATGGGGAGAGAAACTGTATGGACATTACATGTAATTTACAGGTTATAAACAGTTTTTGGAAGTAAAAAAGAGTGTTTACTTTACAGTGAATAACCGCGTTACATTTCACATTTGATGCTATTTCGTTGAAATAACCATGTTCTTCTTAGTCTTTTCTCATCTGTTGTGTACATTAGGGTTGTATGTTATATCTAATCGTCGTCGTCAAATTAATGTTTGTTGCTCTATTTCGGTTTTGTGCGTGTTACCATGATGGTGTTTAGTGTTTGTGTGACACTTTGAACCTTATATATGTTAGTATTTAAAAGCTGCTTGTGATGATCTTTGGGTCATGCTTTTGGTGGTTATTAGTGTATTTTACAAAGGTACTTCAGTACTTCAAAAGGTTGGTATTAGCATTATAACAGTTAACGTTTTTTAAATCCGTAAAACCTAAAATGTTTCCTTTATATTTTTTATGGTAAAATTCTGGCAACCAAATCTGGCAGTTTTTTACTGTAATTTTTATGGAATTTGTTTTACAGTGTAGTTATGTTTCAGGCAACATCTAACCCCCTCCCCCCCCCTCCCCCGTTTAATGGTCCCGTTTTTCGCACTATTTTGAAGCTTTGATTGTGTTTACAGTGTGCAGTATAACGTGGTCATGTTTCTTGTTTAAAAAAAACACAGTATTCTTACAGTACATATGAGGCAATATTTTATAAACACAATAAATCTAAGACTCGTTTCCATGAAAATGTGTCATTAATTTTGTTAACTTCTGAAGAATTCTGTATTCGTTAGTTAAATATCTAATCAAGTAAATGGCACTGAACAAGCAAGCATAGCATTAGAAGTAACAAACACTTCTCATGGATTCTACTGAACGTGTTTTATCATGTCTCACATTTAAGGTCACATACATAAAATTAGAACTAATCACACTTAGCATACTTTTTTTCTAGTTTAATTATTTGTACAGAAAAAGAGAAGTTCTCTCATCCCATTTAGATAGATTTGAATGTTTTTAGGCCTACTACAAAAAGTAGTCAGTGTAGCCTTAATACTGTACGTAAGATTAGTGACTGATGTATTTACACATAATTGCATGTATGTCCTGGTAATAAAGCATAATTTATTCTGAATTTATCCACATTTAGATTAACAATAAATGTCTCAATGCTAGAAACTCATATAAATGTTAAGTCCAAATATTTAAATCAATTAAGCAACAATGTAATTGCTCCTCACACAATGATACAATGATGTAAGGTGAACGGATAGCATAAGAAATGCTTGATTAAACCATTTTTAGACTGTAGCTTGACAGACTATTCATACAGTAGTGCTAAAGTCTTTCGGTAAAGTAGTGCTAATATAGTGGTACTAATAATAGTCAGCTAAACTATTAGCATAAAGGCAATATATTTTAAATATACAGGCCTAACTATAAATATATAAAAAAATTAAAGAATAGACTGTTGTTTATAGTGTGTTTGGTTACTGTTGCAGCTCACATTGGATTAGCAACATGACGTTATGATGCAGTGTTTGGTCAACCTACAGAGCTACTCATTAGAGAAAAAGTAGGTTTTTTGTTACATTGACTAACAAACCAAATTAAAATTCTACCTTTCATCTTTAATAGTCTGTGACTAACTTTAACAGCACAGCAACAATACACAAATGTATTACGAATAAAGATAAGAACATTTAAACTTACTTCTAGCTGCAATCACAAACTGGAAATAAACACTGGGGAGAACACTCATTAGCTCCGCACGAAACTTTCCAATGCAACACACTTCTTTTTCCCATCTGGCAGAACTACTTACAGATGAGGCTAAAGCCGTACTGATTCGTAGTTAGAGCTGTCAATTAAAAAACCCACCAATGACACTCACTGTCCATTGTTAGTTATCACACTCCTTTACAATAATTACATGTCGGTATGGTCTTTGTTTTAGTCTTTTTTATTAATATAAAATCAAAATGTAAGATTTGAACTAAACTCTAAATATTATTTGAGAGAGAGACAGAAATAAAACTACATTTGGCTGTAACAAAGGATCATATTTCATATATCATGTTTTCAGGTAAATCTTGGGAAACTGGGAAGTTTATTGTAGCACGCTACAGTATCCCATCGTAGCAGCGTATTGCTCCAGGTTTGTAGTGTGAAACGTCTCCGAGAGTCTTGTGAGAATAATTGGATTTGTTACTTCATTACTGTAATAAATGAGTGTTACCGATTCTCCTTCCTTTATTGATAACCTGACCTCCACGAAGAGACTCAGAGCCCCCTGAGAAACAAACTGAACCTCTCAAATATCACACATGCTCCTGTACAGAGAAACTAACTCGTTTGAGCTAAAGTAGTGGAGATGGAGTGAATACTGCTGCTTTTACAACTCGACAAAACACAGAGTTCTTTGCAACTCTCTTTACTTGATTTATTTAGTCTGAAAGGATACTACCAGTCAGTCGGACATGTCCATGATCTTGTAATGTACAAACCACGTGACAACAATACTGAAGCATCTCTTGGAGCTCCTGTCCTTTAAATGTGCACATGTTATCTGGTCCAGAAGAGAGTAACATTTCTCCTCTCCTCTTTGGATCAAGATTCAGTCTGAATGGGAAATTGGTCATGTTGTCGTCTGAGCTAAGAGTTCTGTCTTAAACTTTTAGCCTCTCTTAACTTCCTACGAATACCCACTCTCCTGCGGATTAGTTATGCAAGAAAAAGGCCAATGTGATTGGCCCCTGATCTAAAAGTGTTGCTAATTAAAAATCAATCTGAGGGACATTAGCATTCATAGTCATGTGCCAAGGTTGTATTTTCCAGTATGTGTGCCGTAATGAGTTCAGAGTGACGTCAGGCAAAGCAGGAGCGAATAAATCCCGGGTTAATCACTCAAGCTCAACTTTACAGCTGGTAGTTTGTGTAAACCTGCTGAATTTGTAGTCTGCCTCAATTGATCCACTTACCCTGAACTGGATAGCGCAACCAAATGAATGTGACTTTTCATTGGGTGCGAGGGGGTCCATAGATAACTATTAGAGGCATATTTGGGGCTCCATAGATAACTATTAGAGGCCTGTTTGTTGGCCTGGATGTGCGGGCAACTGAGGGGCCACAGGAGCCGGAAGGCATTAGTCTGCTTTAAGCTGAGTGTTGCTGGATACGGAGGTGATAAATGTTGGTGAACTCTCAGGTGCACCGGGGGAATAGCTGCATGCAGACACACACTCTGGAACTTATTAAACTCACACAGGCATATTTCACACCGGATCCGGAAAAATCAGTCCAATTACAGAGGTGTCACCGGAGCCGAATCCATCCCCGCACTGTAGGGGAGCTTGCAGCCCCACTCTGTTTGAACAGAGTCCATCTGACAGAGGAATGGAGTGTGTTTCTACGAGAGTGAGTGACTCAAACTGCAGAGAGATGCTGCTGAAGGCTGTGCAGGTTTAGATTTCTTGTAAAATTCAGAACTGTGACCAAAATCTCAACCAGAATCTCTTGATTCCTACAATATCTGGGAAATTCCTCCTTGGGAATTCTTTTTTTACAATTTAGGAAATCATGATTGCAATGTGAGATTGGTTAGAGTAAAGTAATTTAATATTTAATATTTCCCAACATGGACAGGATTTTACACTAATGAAAAGCAAAAGGTGTGCATTAAGTGTAATTGGTGCAATTGTATTTGATGCATATTTTTGTAACAGCTATAGACAATGATAGGAACTGTCATTTGCTTGTATTAATCTGTCACTTCATAAACCAGCTAAATGAGTTGTAATTTTTGCCAAGAATTATTACAATCCTTCATCAACAGTATATGATATATGAAAAGTAAATGATAAATTATTGTGTTAAATAGCAATTAGCTTCCATGATTCTTTGAAGTCAGGGCTCAGTGAATTTTCCCACTGCTAATTAAGACATTTTGGTGGTATTTATATGCACTTATTTCATATACAATAATTAGAACATGACATTATCTTAGATAATGCAATCCCTTAATACACTGCAAAAGGTTCAGTTTTCCAGTCAAATCCCTTGTGAAGATATGCACTTTATATACTTTATATATATATATATATATATATATATAAAGTACACTCTCATAACTGTGTTTCTTAACTTGAGTACACTTTTAAAAATACACTTTGTAATATTGTCAAAGTACATTTAAATAATTATGTTTAATCTGTTTAAAGAAGCCCATTTATTTTAATGCATTGACATTAATGCATTAAATCACATGTAAAAGTACTTGATTAGAATTATTATTTGATATTACATTTAAAGTTAAAATTACATTAAGAATTTAATTTTTAATTCTAATTTTGTCAGGGTTTAGCACTGTGACTTTGTTTTATGTTTGTTTCCTGTGTCTAGTCTTGGCCTTGTTAGTTATTTTATTGGCTATGTGCTCCTTTAGCCTCTCCTCCTTTTTTCTTCTTACCTTCTTGTTGGTCTAATTGTGCTCACCTGTCCCTCATGTATTTTCCTCCCTATTTATAGTGGTTTGTCTTGTGCCCTTGTTTTGTCTAGCCCTTGTGATTCTATGTTCTTTTCTTGCTTTTTTTTTTTTAGTAATTTGTTTGTTCTTGCCCTTTGCTTTCATTTGTAATATTTATTTAATTTTCTAGACTTGATTCTTGGTTTTGTTTGATCATTCTCTGAAGTTTGGTTAAATTTGGTTATTTCTTATTTTGTTACTTTTATTAGTTAATTGGTTTACATTCTTTGTCTTGGATTTAACTTGTGTTTTTGTGGAGCCTTGTCCTGTCCTGTCTTGTGTTCGAGTTCCTGACCTGTCCCCTTGTGTCCTGCCCTGGTTCTACCAGCCTGGCATCTGGTCTGTCTCCAGAGTCAATGGTCAATAAGTTTCTGAGCTCTGCTCTATGGTGCCTTATGTTTCTGTTGTGCACTTCACTACCTCATGTATCAGTCTGTCTTGTCAATAAAATCTTGTTATCTCCCTGCAATTGGGTCTTCTTTCCCAGATCCCTGACAAATTTAAAGTTAATAGTTTAAATGTACTAAATTGCATCTGTATCATTACAAATGTGTAATTGCATATATATTTAAATACATGATTTATAAGATTCAACTGACATTGTATTTTAGTTTACCATAAATGCTTGTCACGTTAACCGTATTTCAAAGAAAAAAAACAAACAAAAAAAGTGCTTATAAAATGTAATATACTAAGTGTTATGTACTTACTACTTAAATGTTTGTGTAAGTTGCTGCCCATAACGAGTCTTTGAAGTGATTTTATGAGGTTATGAGCGTATGGAGCAGAGCCACTGTGTGTGAGTAGTGTGTGCTTGTGCGTATTCATGTACGACAGAGTGTTTCTGACAGAGGGTGTGCTGGGAGTAAGGCAGAAAGATCAGTCTTGCTGGATCAGGTGTGATGCTGTATCTCAAGGAGAGCTCAATGACAGGGCTGTCGATGTATTCCCCATCTGAGAGTATTTTTAGAGCTCATGGCCCTCATGCATATTTCAATAGATCCTTTTGTATATTAGGAGCGAGCGCACACAGACAAGACTGAGCACGGGCACAACATGACTGAAAGAAATATGGGCTTGATTCTCCTATCTGACAGAGCCCTCAGCCGCTCGGCAGATACGTCCACTTTGACTTTCAATAGATAGTGGAAGAACTTCATTGATTGCATTAGAAGACAAAAACAAAGGGATGACATTGACCCCGGCAGCACAGGGGCCAGTGTCTCCATCACGCTCCAATTTGCACAGACTGGTCTCAACCTGAATTAATTAATGTGCACACACACACACACACACACACACACGCGCTTTATCTTTCTCTCTCTTTTTTTGTTGATCGCTCTCTTTGTCTTCTGCTTCTTTCAGGGTTTCTTGGATGGCGTTCAGGTTTAGGTGTTAAATACTGGTGCGGTGTCCAGTGAGTGGACGTAATGAATTCTGATAGGAGTCGTGGGCGGCCAGTTCTGCAGATATATCACCACTCAGCCGTACATTATCTCATATAATGCTTCAATTTCCCCCATCTGATTAAATCAAAGTTTATGAAGCTGTCACTGTGCCACTGATGATGGAGCCATAATTTAGCAGTAATGCTTGTAGTTGATGGCATCAGTGTTCACACTGCCTGTCGCAGATGATTTCTGCCCCACGTCTGAGAGTGCCAGGGCTGTATCCTGTATCAGTATTTCTGTAGTTTTCTTCATTATGTTTTTAAAGGTGTAGGGTTTTCTGTGCTGCTAGCGGCACCAAATGGAATAAAGTGCAAGAGTGACCACCCACTATTTCAGAATTCTTTTTCCCATTCCCAACTTTGATTTCTGCTTTTAATATAATTCTGAAAGAGTGTATTCTTATGTCCTTTGGGACAGTGATGTCTCATGGGAACAGGGTCCTTTCTGAATGGATCTGGAAAACAGATATTTTGTGCATAGTGTCTTTTTTGTTAAGTGGGCTTTTGTGTTGTATATTAGGTCCCAATTGATATTAGCTGGCCTTAACTACTATATACTTACATTTAAATTAATAATGTTATACAATGCATTTATTGTGTACATATACAGTAACATCGTAAATAAACCGTTATTTACATTTCTCTTGACTCCTTTCACCGTTTGGATTAAAATTGTTTGAATTATGAAAATAATATACTTTATTAATCAGCTGGTTCAGTAACTGGCCTGTGGTTTAGTCTGTTGTGACATTAAATCTGAAACACAGGTAACCTGTCTAAAATTCCCCCTTGGCTACGTGAGGATCTTGACTCCATCGGAAATCTATCAGGATCATGGATTGGCCTAAAACTTTCAAGGTGCTTTAATGAGGAGGTGGGGGTGTCACCATGGCGATGTAGAGGGACATCCAATTTCCATTATTGACTGTTGCAGACACATTGTGTGTGTGTGTGTGTGTGTGTGTAAATTGGCTCCAGTGGGGATTGTAGGCTGTTGAGAACCCAAGCAGTAAATCGCAGTGCTGGAACATTTCCTCTTCTTTGGCGCCAACCTTTCTCTCTCTCTCTCTCTCTCTCTCTCTCTCTCTCTCCTTTTCTCTCTTACTTTTTTGTCCTAATCAATAGCTAATTCTGTCTGGCGTCTCTGTGGCAATGCTAATGTGAGATTCAGGTCTTGTAAGGTTGATTAGTTTTCTGACAATTTTCAAAAACCTTAGTCTTCGCAACATGAAACACATGGAAGTGTTTGCACAGTGGGAACTTCACAAAGAATTCATCTAGCTTTGTATTTGTTACACTCCTCTCTCTCTCTCTTGCTCTCTCCTCATCTCTTTCTCTCTCTCTTTCTCTCTGGAAAGACAGACAATGGTTGATGACCTCACTTAATTGGATAGATGTTACCATGGCAACTCTCCAGCCCGGTTCCAGGAGGGAGTTATAATGATCGGTGCAGGGATGGGTTCTGGAAGGAATGTGTACATTCTAGTGTACTTGTATTTGACATATTCTGGGAAGCATTGAGAGGAAAAACACCAGAAAATTAAGACAATATCATCATTTTGACAACACATGTGATGCAAATGCTCATAACACAACCAAATACAGGAATACGCATTTGGTTGGGTTGTGAGTATGTGCAGTGTGTTTCTATATTTGGTTGCATTGAAAGTACTTGCAGTGCATTTCTGTATTTGGTTGCATTGTGAGCATTTGCAGCACATTTCTTTATCTGGTTTTGTTGAGTATTTACAGTGCATTTCTGTATTTGGTTGTGTGGTGAGTATTTGGAGCGCATTTCTGTATTTTGTTTTGTTAAGTATTTACAATACATTTCTGTATTTGTTTGCATTGTGAGTATTTGCAGTGCATTTCTGTATTTAATTGTGTTGAGTATTTGCAACGCGTTTCTGTATTGGGTAGCTTTTGTAAGTATTTGCAGTGCATTTCTGTATTTGGTTGTGTTGTGAGTAATACTGTCAAACAATGAATCACATCCAAAATAAACGTTTTTCTTTACATAATATATGAGTGTGTAATGTGTATTATTTATATATTTATTATTTATATATAAATAAAAAGACATGCATGTATATATGTAAGGGAAATATGTTGTTTATATATTAAATATATTTATATATAATATAAATTGTAATAATCTAAATATATAAATGTATATACATGTAAATTTTTTCAAACTATATACTGAATGTGTGTATTTATATACAGGTGCTGGTCATATAATTAGAATATCATCAAAAAGTTTATTTATTTCACTAATTCCATTCAAAAAGTGAAACTTGTCTATTATATTAATTCATTACACACAGACTGATATATTTCAAATGTTTATTTCTTTTAATTTTGATGATTATAACTGACAACTAAGGAAAATCCCTAATTCAGTATCTCAGAAAATTTGAATATTATTTAAGACCAATACAAAAAAAGGATTTTTTAAAAATTTTGGCCAACTGAAAAGAATGAACATGAAAAGTATGAGCATGTACAGCACTCAATACTTAGTTGTGGCTCCTTTTGTCTGAATTACTGCATCAATGCGGCGTGGCATGGAGTCGATCAGTCTGTGGCACTGCTCAGGTGTTATGAGCACCCAGGTTGCTCTGATAGTGGCCTTCAGCTCTTCTGCATGCTTGGGTCTGGCATATCGCATCTTCCTCTTCACAATACCCCATAGATTTTCTATGGAGTTAAGGTCAGGCGAGTTTACTGGCCAGTTAAGAACAGGGATACCATGGTCCTTAAACCAGGTACTGGAAGCTTTGGCACTGTGTGGTGGGGCCAAGTCCTGTTGGAAAATGAAATCTGTATCTCCATAAAGTTGGTCAGGAGCAGGAAGCATGAAGTGCTCTAAAACTTCCTGGTGTATGGCTGTGTTGACCTTTGACCTCAGAAAACACAGTGGACCAACACCAGCAGATGACATGGCACCCCAAACCATCACTGACTGTGGAAACTTTACACTGGACCTCAAGCAACGTGGATTGTGTGCCTCTCCTCTCTTCTTCCAGATTCTGGGTCTCTGATTTCTCCAATTTCCAAAGAAAATGCAAAATTTACTTTCATCAGAGAACATAACTTTGGACCACTCAGCAGCAGTCCAGTCCTTTTTGAAGCAAGACACTTCTGAAGCTGTCTGTTGTTCAAGAGTGGCTTGACACAAGGAATGCGAAGCTGAAACCCATGTCTTACATACGTCTGTGTGTAGTGGTTCTTGAAGCACTGACTCTAGCTGCAGTCCACTCTTTGTGAATATCCCCCACATTTTTGAATGGGTTTTGTTTCACAATCCTCTCCAGGGTGCGGTTATCCCTATTGCTTATACACTTTTTCTACCACATCTTTTTCCTTCCCTTTGCCTCTCTATCAATGTGCTTGGACACAGAGCTCTGTGAACAGCCAGCCTCTTTTGCAATGACCTTTTGTGTCTTGCTCTCCTTGTGCAATGAGTCAATGGTCATCAACTGTCAAGTTAGCAGTCTTCCCCATGATTGTGTATCCTACAGAACTAGACTGAGAGACCATTTAAAGGCCTTTGCAGGTGTTTTGAGTTAATTAACTGATTTGAGTGTGGCCCAGGTGTCTTCAATATTGAACCTTTTCACAATATTCCAATTCTCTGAGATACTGAATTTGTGATTTTCCTTAGTTGTCAGTTATAATCATCAAAGTTAAAAGAAATAAACATTTGAAATATATCAGTCTGTGTGTAATGAATGGATATAATATACACGTTTCACTTTTTGAATGGAATTAGTGAAATCAACTTTTTGATGATATTCTAATTATATGACCAGCACCTGTATACAAAATAAATAAACACAGTACATTTACATATATTATGTGTTACATTATTTAAACAAAATCTCTTATTTAGGATGAGATTAATCGCAATTAGTCGGTTGACAGCACTAGTTGTGAGTATTTGCAGTGCATTTCTGTATTTGATTTTGTTAAGAATTTACAGTGCATTACTGTATTTGGTTGCGGTGCATTGCATTTCCGTAGAACTGGTCTATTTGTCCAGTATTATGGCTCTTCGAGATAATTTTACAATCCCTACAAGTGCTCACTGGAATTTTAAAATAATACATCACCTTGTGATAGAAGTGCTCTTCTTTCTTCATTGAACCTTTTTCAGGCCTTTATGCTAAAGAATAATTAGAAATAATTTAAATAGCATTTATGCTGATAAGGGTAAGGTTTTGGGCTGTCCCTCACTATGATTTTTCATCAGGACTTTTAATTAGTAAAATAAAGACAAATGACATAAAAATCACATTTGCATATTGTTCTAAATATAGCCTCATTGTTAAGAAATGTTTTTGGCACAAGTATGCATTTTCTTTTCTATAAAATTTTAATATATTTATTTGTGTCAATTCAAGTGACATCACTTCTAGGAGATTACATCATCTTTCAACCAGGATTCCTACACTTAAAACACAAGCATGTATCTCATACATCATGCAAGGTCAATACTGTTACCATTTTGAAAGTGTAAAGTTAAACAATTATTTATTACATTTAATATAATCAATATCTACAAGTAAAACCCCTTCAAAGTGTACAATGTGCTTTTGTGAACTTGACTATTAGCTAGAAATGAGCAAATTAGTTTGAAATTGTCCAACCTTTTAATGTCAGGCCTTTTACTTTTCAGGGTAACAGGTTTTGACATTTGGGAAACAGTGATGGCATAGATTATACGTCACCCTAATTTGAAAGTTTGTCTGTGTAAAATGCAAACATGATTAAAGGTCACCCTGGCTGTATTATTGAGCTAATGCTTATAGTATATCATTCAGTGGCATATGAGCAATGTTGCATTGCATTTTAGTTAGTTTTATTGGTATTGTTCCTATTATTGTTGTTGTTAATGACCAGAAAAAGATGATAAATCTCAATAAATATTTTTTTTTTCCATAACTCATTGTCAATAATGCATTCATGTAAATTCAATTACAAACAAACGCAAGCAAGGGGACTGCAGACCTTCACCCCAGTCTTGCAATATTCAAGAAAGTCAAGATGTTGGTCTGGATTCAGATGATCACAGAAATACCAAGATCGGATCATCTTCCTTTCCTAATAACTGAACCTGATCAGTATATCTGAAGTTCTGTGAGGGGACACAAACAAACAGACGGGCACATTATCTAATAACAATATTAAAACATTAGTTTTTATAGTTGTATTGCATTGAGCTCAAACCTGCAAAAACAATTGTGTTATTATTATGGGATATTATACTAACATTATCTACCAAATAACTGAAATGATCAACTACATAAAACTACATAGAAATGAACAAAAAATAATGTATGCTACATTACAATATACTTCAAATGCACAAGCAAATAAACTAAAAAGTTTTGAGACCTTGATCTGTTAGTTTTTGAATAGATGCCAAATTTTTCTACAACCTTGGCATGTGTATATGGTATTCAGTATCATAACAGTACCATTGTGTTTCCTTCTTCTGTTGGTCTTGGTCTACTCTCCTCCCCTCCCTTTTCAATGATAACTATTTCATATCCTAGACTGGACAAGAATCTCACTTAATCAATATTCTTTATTGTTCCAGTTACTGCCACGGTGACAGCGGTTTAATTTAAGACAAGCATATTAAGAGGCGTTTCAAATGAATAATAACACTCCAAGATATATGCTCTAAGGTTCTAATGTCCAATTACGGAATAAAATAAAATCACAGAACTTGCAATTAGTTTAATTGGATTGCAGTATTACTAAGAACTAAAACAAAGAGAGCAACAGTGTGATTCATGGTGTCACAATTAAATTACTTCACTTATAAAGATGTCATGTTTGCCGGCTGAGGCCTGTGAATCTCTATCTAGCTTAAATCATTTATTACTACGCATTCAGACGGAATCATCTTATTTCCTACATTTCTCTTGACTCCTTTCACCATTTTGGACAAAGAAAATGTAAGAGTGCATTCTGGAATTGCATTCCCTTGTGAAAAAGTACACTTTAGAATATTTTAATAAAAGGGAACCTGAAAGAATATGCTAAATTCACCCCAAAGGACAATTCACACTGCATCAACAGACCAACAGCTGACCGAGTACATCACTTCTCAGATATTACAAGATCCAACAAGTGTTGATTCAACACGTTCAGTTGTGCCAGCTAATGCCAACAGACATTAGGATAGAAATTAATTTAAGTGCATTTAAATACACTGAAATATCCCTTTATTTCATTTATATTATGTTATAGTAGGTGCAACTTTAAAAAAAATAGGTAACACTTTATTTTGATAGTCCACTTCAGACATTCTACTAACATTAAGTAACTTTGCAACTACATGTCAACAAGCAGTTAGTAGAGTATTAGTAGACTGTCTGCTTAATATCTTGACACTTTCTTTGTCAACTTATTGTCAACTTATACTAACCCTAAACCTGCCCTAACAGTCTACTCTGAGAGTTAGTAGACATGCAGTTGCAAATTTCTGAGATTTAGTTGATATGTAGTTGACATGTAGTTACAAAGTTACTTATAGTCAGTAGAATGTCTAAAGCGGACTATCGAAATAAAGTGTAACCAAAAACTATTATATATTTTTAGATTTGAAGTACACTGCGCCGATCAAGTGCACTAGATATTAAATACAACAGTGGCTACATGTCCTCATTGTATATTTATTCATCAAATGTAAATTCATGTCTCAGTTACACTTAATAACTGGTTAAATAAGTAATGCAGGTTAACTAAGTAAACATTATTTCCATTACTTAGGCTACTATTAATATAGAAGCCAAATACAATTCTATTTTGTATTTTTACATACATGCAATTATGAAATTAATGTTATATTTATGAAAACCAACTATAAATCCTATCAGGTTGGTGTTTTTAAGCATTTTCACATTGATTTCAAAATAATAACTCAAGGCAATAACGATAAAAACAATAAATTTAATTTAGAAATTGATATTTAACTTGTTTTCAGATCATCATCATCCTTCAAAGCTTGTTAAACACTGGTCACAGTCATCAAGATCCACCTTTAACTTTACCAAGCTCACACACACGCACACACACAAATATATAAATACATTAATTAAAAAATACTTGCAAATCATGTTTTCAGGCCATTTTATGCTTCATTTTGATGTGACAAAGTGGAGATATATTAGTGGGTGAATTGTTTACTTGCTTTTTAATGAGTCTTTCCATTAACACCATCATTCTGTTCATTCAGACTGATTGAGCGTGCACAAAAGCAAGAGGCAGGTTTTTTAACACCTCCTCTAAAGTGACTTTATCCCATTCATTCTCAGTTACCCCCACCACACAAACAGCATGCTTTAAGGCAGGGATCCTCAAATCTGGCCCACGAGATCCACTTTCCTGCAGAGTTCAGCTGTAACCCTAATCAAACTCACCTGAGCATGCTAATCAGTGTCTTCAGGTGAGTTTGATCAGGGCAAGATTTGAGGAACCCTGCTTTAAGGGGTCTGTTAAAACTCAGTGGGCTCAGGGGAGGCATGAGGGACTCCTGAACTTTACTCGCAGATGTTGCTCTTGGACAGTTTTACGTTAGAAACATGAGTAATTTGTGCAATTTTAATGTCATGTTTATTTTTTTGTATTTTTATATTTTTTGAGGAAGCATTGCCTCTCCTGCCTCTAATACTGAACAACACTAACTACACCATTATTTGGCCATAACGGGGACAATGGGTGTTGCTGGAATCTCATGCTATTCAACATTTCTATGGCCCTGGACTCTCAGGCCCTCCCATTGGGTTAATGCTAACAGAAAACTTTCTTAAGGTGTATCTAAATACCTTGCTTCAGTGCCAAAAAATACTGTCTACATGGACAGATGACTAGGACTTGGTTGATTTAGCATCAGATGAGACCAGACTACAGTAGATCCAATGCATTAGAAGGAAAAGTCTTGTCTCGACTTGCATCTGGTAATGTGATTCAAATGTGTTTCCCTGCTGTCTAGTTGAATGGTGACAAGGTAGGTCAAACTCATGAATGTGCACATATTCAGAAACATGCAAGACCAATCACAGAAGGAATTAGTTTGTCCTTGAGTGAGCTACACAAACAATATGCAAAACAAAATTCAATCCTATGAAAAATAAATGTTAAGTGATGTGTCATTGTAATGGATTGCTCTATGCTGATTGGCTCTTGATATTGTCACATTCCTACAAATGGAAACGTAAAGATGCAAATCATTTCCAGTCATTGATATGCATTGTATTCAAGCCCAGCAATCTGAGAATAAAATATGATTCATCAGATTGTTGTAATGTTATTGTACTTTTTTTTGATGGCAAAGATGTCTGCAGTATTGCTTCATTATATTAGGACATATGCACATTTCTTCATCTATTAATACTGTTATAGGAGGGCATTACGACTTTCATTATTAAAAACAACAAATCCATTAATCTGACTCATCTTTTGAAAGCTTTGCTTGTGTAATGAATCAAAGGCCAGTCTCAAATTCACCACACACTTAGAAAAGACATTATTATGTCTAAAGAGAATATTATTTTAATAAACTGATATTACAGTGATTTTGCTTCTATGATCTCTTTACAGTGCCTTTCTCAACATGACACATTAACGATATCTATCTATCTATCTATCTATCTATCTATCTATCTATCTATCTATCTATCTATCTATCTATCTATCTATCTATCATATACTATTTCAGCAGCTGTTAGTTGTTAAAAGTGTCACACAAGGCTGTTTCAAATGTATGTGTGTGTGTGTGTGTGTGTGTGTGTGTACGGTTGTGCTGGCTGTCTGGCACTGATGTATGACTGTGTGTGAGTCTCGTCAGGGCAGGATCAGGTTATGTCAGAGTTTGCGCGGTGCGTTTACTCTCTGAGATGCTGGGCGCCCCTTGCATTTACTCCTGCTGCCAGTCAACTGTTATCTGAGCCTGCATCCAGTCTGAGTGGAGGAAGGTCAACCGGCGTGATTGTGTTAGCAAAGACAAACTCAGATCCACTGCACAAATTCTAGAGGCTGCAGCCGCCATAAACTGGGTTAGGTTAGACATACACACATAATCTCATAAAAATAAACAGACCAAGGAAAAGGAAGGGACCAATAATCAACCTCTTCATCTGACCCAGAGAACACAGCATGGGTCCGGCCGCTGGAAGTCTTGTTTTCCACAGCGTTTCACAAGCTTCTGCTGCAGGTGCAATACATCAGCTAGATATTTGAGAGAAATGCATAAGCAAAATGTCTGAGACTAAACCTCAGTTTTCAATAAAAACATCAATGCAGCTGCAAATATCCTGGAGTTTAGGCAAAATAATAAACTGTGAATAGCCGTAATATGAATATATATATAGTTTCACTGTATTAAAGTTCTGGTGGATTTCAGCTTAATTTGATAAAATGTGGTCGTCAGTATTTTCTATTGTTGACTTTAAACATACTCTCTTTTTGTGAGAAAGAGTTTTTGTTTAAAAGCTTTAAATAAGGTCTGTGGCTGACAAAATATATTTTCATGTTTTATTCGACAACATATAATGGTCAGTATCACCATAAAGTGCCTTTCAGCCCTCACAATACTCAAATATTATGGTTTTAATTTCCCACTCACTTCATGTCATGTAAAAAATAGTAGACACTCAAGTACTCGAAATACATTATATATATATATATATATATATATATATATATATATATATATATATATATATATATATATATATATATATATATATATATATATATATATATATATATATATATATATATATATAATAAAGGGCCATTATTCGAATCATAAACCATAACATATGTCCATCGTGTTTTGTAAATATATATTACCATTAAATATGTTTTCCTTGCAAAATTAAAATTAAAATTATATTTTCCAAAAGGTATGATGTCCCTTTTCTATACAGCGTAAATTTGCACATGTATTTTTTTCTTATTTGGGTAAAACTGATACTGATTTGTATGCAGTTTTTTGTATGCATGCTATTGCCCCCACACCTAGCTACTGAACACACTGGATTATATAGATTGACTGACTTATTATTTAAAATATTATTGTAAAATATCACGATGACAGGGTGGAGCAGCACACGATGGGGTGGACAATGTAGAACACATTTGACAATATTCTACTATCATTCAAATATAATGAGCAGTTCATGGGACATAGCAAAATAACACGCATCGTCTTACACAACAATAATAAAAAAAAAGAAAAATCTAGAATATGTATCTAAAAAGCCAAGTAATGCTTTTATGAATACATTTTTTTTACATATAATGAAATAAATAGTGCCTAATATTACACACCCTTTAATAGTCATTTGTACGTTAAGTTATCATGGCAAATGAGGCACCCTGTAATGTTATTTATCCATAACACATCAGTGATATTTTTAAGCTTTTACTTGTCTTGAAAAAATTCAATTTTGACAAATATTGTCTGGGACATTAAACATTGCACTGAACAGGTGAACTTATCTACGTGTCTGCTTTCATAGTCTTATTGTGTTGTCATTCTAGCAAACTATTCTAACTCAAATTTATGAAGAAGTATTCAAATAAAGACAGAAAGAGTTGTGGTGATGCTGCAACTGCAGTATAGTTTATTCATTCACAATTCTTCAAAATTCATAAAATCTGTGTTCATTTGTCAAGATTATCAGATGAGAATCATACACTTTTGTTGGCCACAGAGCTTATTTTCAGCATTAATATAAAAGCCAACAGAGGGAACCTGGGTAATGTGAACTTTTGGATTTACCTACAAAAAATACATACTCACTGCATGTGCACTGCACATCATATCAAATAATAATGCATCTGAAAAGCTCTGTGGACAGAACAAGGGAGTTTGTTTTCTGGATTGGTGTCTTTGGCCCAAAACATACTTTATGCAAGCACTCAGATGTAATTTCATTGCATTGGCCCACATTGGAAGTATGTTTCTAGGAGAACTGATTAAAAAAGTCTCAAGTGAGATTAGATTTTAGTGGATTTAGAAATTATATTTAGTTTTGTCTGCAATACACCTTGGAGGGGCGACAAACAGATTATATATGAATTTACAAGCTTGTTTGAAGTGCTTATGGAGTTCAGTACACAAAAGCACAAAACATTAATTCTCTCATTTGGAATAAGGCAGGATACATTATGACACCCACTGTATTATCAAATCCTCTAGACTAAGACTGAACAATGACATTTTTCTCCTGTTCTCATTTTTGAGAGAGACTAGTGTCTCAACGGGAGCCGACTTGTCTCGGCTGTGTGTGCGTGTGTGTGTGTGTGTGAGCTGCTCTAGATGCTTGCATTGTCATGTGACACATTCCCATTGAAGCAGCGCTGTGTTGTGAGGCCTGTTATTTTTACCCAGCGTGCACCTGGACGGGCCCCAGACCTGCTCTAGCCTGTCTTTCCTCCATTGCACAGCACCCTCAGGTGTTTCTTTAAAGCCTGTCATCTTCATTCTCTCTGCCTTTCATTGGCTTTCCCTCGACGCACAATCGCAGCAGCTGCGGACGCCTTTAATTGGTGAGTTTGGAGTTCAGACCGTCTGATGGCTGTGTATTATCTCTCTTTCTTCTACTATCGGCCCCTAAAAAATCATTTGTAAACTCCCGAGTGTAATTACTGAGAGCCATGATTAATTGTCCCATAAAATTAGCCTCGGTCTCGCTTTCATTTTTACTGCGTGGAATATTAATTAATGTTAACTCTCTCTACCCCCTCCTATCATACCACTACTCAGTCGCACTCTCTCTTTTCTTAAGCACATCTTTTGAATATTCAACGTCGGAGTGAAAAATAGCCAGGGGCTAAAGCAGTGCATTAGTGTGTCAGGGCTCTCAAATCACCAAAAATACAGATCTGGAATTAAAAGATGAGCTCTGGGTCATAAATAACCTCTCGGAGGTCAGTGGACAAAAGTAAGCAGCTACTTATGTAAATATCATCTCCTCTGGAAGCCGAGAGGCGTCGGGAAATATGCTAAGGAGAGACTGGGCTTCTGTTGACACGTCGAAACGCACATCTTGCATGAATGCACCTGTTTATTTAACCCCTCTGATAAACGACAAGTTGAATGAATCTCATAAAACCGTATTCTGCATAGTGTCACAGCGTAATGTGCACACCGCAATGTCACCTTGAATGAAGCGGCTTCCCAGAAGAATACATTTGTGTAATAATATGGTAATTCACACTTAGCTCTGAATCAGATTAGTCTTTTAATCTTACTGTAAGCATACAGCAGACGTTCACTAAAACAAGGATTTTAAATGTATTTTTGACAGTTTTCAACACTAATGCAACAAAATGAAGAAACTACTATTGTTCTTACAGCCAGTGTAAGAGTGCTACAGTTTTTTAAGTATATAAAATAAGCTTTAGTTTTTTATGCTTTAACACTATGTGTATGTGATAGCACAGAAATTAGTAAAATACCACCCTCCCCCCCAAAAAATCTAATAGAATCAGATTTTTTTTAAAATAGAAAGGTTAAATATTTATTTAAAATTCTCTTTTTAACCATAAAAACGTTTTTTATTGTCAGTTTTTATTAATATAATGCATCCTTGCTGAATAAAAGATTAAATGAATAAATGAAAAATAAATAAAAGATGATTTTTTTAAAATAAAAAAATTAAATAAAATGTTACTTACCTCAAACCTAAGATTTTTTTTCTTGTTTTAAATAACAAATTGCAATTAATAATGACAATAAAATAAGTGACAACAACATCATGTAATAAAACAGGAAGTAATAATAATGAAAAAAAAAAAAACACAACTATATAATGTATTTATATTGCAGTGCATGCTGGGAACTCAAGGAGGAACTTGAGCATCAAGATGTGAGCATCAGACTATTACAGATCATCTGTAGATACACAATAGATGAATATGATGAAGACACAGATAATCATTGATTTTACAGCACAGTCATTTCCTGCCCCTGTCCACTGTGAAATTAATGTCTGCAGCTGTAATGGTAATAAATTCTAGTAACTATGGTAAAAATTGCTGTGAAAGTATAGCCAATATACTGTAATTGTTTTACTGTAATATGAACAGTCAGTAATCCACTGGTGGTGAATAATACCAGATTCAGACGATATGACTTCTTATGCATATATGTGTGCTTTCTACATAAACGGTGTGTGCATTGATCAGTGATACAGGCTTCTAGCAATTCCCTGCTGAATGCAGAAAAGAAAGGACAACCTTTGTTAGCCAATAGGCTCAAATTTATGTAGTGCAAATGGCACGGTTGGATCCCAAGAGAGGAAATCACCTCGATGCAAAAGCGGCAGCATTCCAGACGCCTCCAGAGAAGCACACAGCTGTGTGTGTGTGTGTGTGTGTGTGTGTTGGGAAAAAGATAGTTGTGCACTGCGTAAATGCCCTCCATGTACAACACCGCAGGTCTAAGAAGAAGCACATACACATGGAAACTGAGGATGCCAGGGTCACTTCCTGTTTGTGTAGCTTCTTTCCACAGGGCTATTTGGCAGCTCTCCACAATAGAAGCGCATTTGGAATCGAAACCCCACCTTGAGCTCAAACATTTAATGGCCCGAAGTTCCAGATAATATTGATCTTTTTGTGGAAGCAACCTTTAAACGAATGACCCAGTAATTTTAAACCCAATACAATTAATTTGATCACCATCAAACCAGCCCTAAGCACTTTTCTATCTAAAAAAAATATAGCTAGAACCAGTCGCAACAGTATTGTTTTAATCTTCCAGATTCTTTATGCATAGTGCATTGGATTTGGACTACTGGTGTTCATTTAGATACCTTTAAATAGTTTAATGTCTTCCATAAACACTGAGTTTCATTCCAAGGCATCAGAGACTGAGACCACATTAATGCTCTTTTTTTGGTTAAAGTGTACTTCCAAACTAACTCACAGACATTAATGGTAAGCTTAAAGTAATGGAACATGTGATGTGCTTAAATACATTTGTAATTACACATTTATAACAATGAAGTTACTATTACTATAATATTACTAGTATATTTAAAATATATTAAAGGGATATTTACCCAAAAATGAACATTAAAGATATTATATGTTAGTGAATTTATATGAGATCTTACATGTCACAGTTTTAACTGTGAAAATCTTGCCAATGATTACACTTCTTTTTCATTATGTGTTACCACAAAAGCATATTAATATGCAAATTAGATAAAGTGTACAGCTACATTGTATGTAATTGGAAAACCCTCTTATTGCCCTTTTACACACATATTATATAAAGCAGAATTGTATTTTAAATCATTCTATTACATATTTGATAACATAGTTGAGACTCATGCAACCTAAAAATGGAATGTATGTGATAAAAAAAAAAAAAAAAAAAAAAAAAAATCATTGTTTTTGCCTGTTCATATCTATTAATTATTATTATTATTATTTAAATTGAATCCTGGTGTCAGAGGACATAGCATAACATGAATAAAATTGTTATTCTTCCTTTTTTCCCCCTTATGCTCAAAACAATGCATTGGCATGAAAAAATACAAAAGAAGATATTTTGAAAAATGCTGGGAACCAAAAAGCCATTGAATTACATAGTATGTAAAAAATACAAAATAAGAAATACTATGAAAGTCAATGTACCATCAGCTGTTTGGTTGCCAAAATGGATGGACTGTTCCATTTAAGAGGAACTTTTTAAGGTAAAGTATTGCTTTACACAGTTTAGTTAGACAACAAGGCAGCTCACTTCTAGAGGATCTATGTGTGTGTCTGCAGAATTCAACAGCTGTGTTTTTGGGGTCAGTCTGGTAACCATACTAAAACTTTAGGAACTCATCACAGGTGCACCTGTAATCTACATTACAGCCCAGAGCTGTCTTACACATGAGAGATGAGCAACAAATGAGCCATATACACTACAGGAACGGTCTCAAACGTCCATCTTCAGCCAGCGGTTTCCTCACACTGAAATATCAACATCAGATTCAGAGCAAAAACATAATAATCCTGGCAGTAAGCAAAGTGATCCACAGCACTGCATCCTTTTATTATGGAAATAATGTTCTTTAAAAGTATGTACTTACATGCAACACTTAATTTATGTTTCCAGACACTTAATTATGTCATTTACAGTTTACAGTGTATTAATGAATGCAAATAGCTGAACTTAAGAGTTAAACATTTTATACAGTAGTTTCTAATAATGAAGTCGCAGTTTATTACATTTAAAATGATTAAGTTTACATGTAATATTGAATAACACACTGCAATTAAACGTATAATCTAGTACTTTATATGCGCCTTTAGTATGTTAATCAACACACATCTAAATAAGTGTCATTTGTTAAAGTAAAACAAAAGATTATTAAAGCTTTATGTTTTTAAAATGTACAACTTTTAATTTATCCTCATTATAAAGTGCACTTAAGTAACAGTCTCTTTTTAAGAACACTTAAGCCTTTTATTTCATTAATGTTATCAGCAAGTAGTTTCTATATATATTATATTTTTTCACAGGAATAACACAATTGTCATTTTGATAACCAAATTTCATTTATAAATTTAAAAGGAGAAATATTTGTAATAAGGGAACGTAAAAATTCCTTGATGGCCATAACTGTTTCCACTGTGGCATTAGCTCTCATAAAAACCTTGTATTAATGCAGCCTAATAACCCAAAAACACAATTACAATAAACTCTGATCACCGGAAGCAAGCAGAGACACATGAGGACTCTGTCACCAAAGAGAAGTCACCAATTTATCTCTCTAATGTCTCTCGGCTGGGTTCTGCGTCCGACTGAAGATTGCCAGAGTCGCTCTCACTCACGCTTTTAACAGTTATAATAGTATTGCAGTATGTCCCTCAACCTTTTGGATTGAGTCCAATGAGATGGATGGATGTTAGGTTTGCACGAGGAGGAAGTGAGGTCACAGAGCAGAGCGGAAGACGAGGCACTCTTTGACACAAATGCTCCATTTGGACGCAAAGACAGAGCGGGACAGGAAACCCGTTTTGAGTAAATGTGTGCTCAGCGTGATCCAGCGTAACACATGCCCAGAAGAATATTAAACACCTTTCTTTATTTCCTGCTCTCGCTTTTGATGATGTTAATCTTAAAAGCCAATAATACCGAAATACCAAAAATCCCCAAATGCATGCCCTTGAGTATTCTGTCTCACTGAAGTAAATTGTGTCGAATGCTGTTTCATGTCGATGTTAAGTGTCTAATAAATTTTCACTTCCCACTCTGTCCTACAGATCATCAAACTAACCACAGGAAGGAAGCAAATTTGTAGAAACCGTTGCGGTACGAGCCCCCAGTCCCGCTCTTCTCTTCTTTCAGTGAACAATTTCAACAGTCTCAACAAGGTCAAATTTAAGTCAGCTCGCAAATCGTTTCGCTTGATTGCCTACATTTGCTTCAGTCGTAGGGAGAAGGTCAGCTACCTGAACCCATAAAGAAGAGATATGCCGACCCAGACAGCGTCATGGCGGTTGCTGTTATGAGCCTGGAGCGGAGGAGATGGGAGGAGAGAGGGCTTTTATTGCCTGCTCATGTTTGACACAAGACCCGTTTGGCCAGTATCGCTGCTCTTGAGCACAGTCCTGTCTCTGATAAACACACTACAGATACAGATACAGCCAAGATACACAACATGACCTGAGCTGAACATGGAAAGCAGCACAGAGAGCCATGCACACGGACTGTTTCATGCCTGTACAAGCCACACGTGGATTTTGAAAGTTTGATTATTGTCATCTTTGATTATTATGTTGCATGATTATAGAAATGTAAGAAGTATAAATGCAGAAGGGGCCATTACACAAAATGCATTTTTCCATTTGACTTTTTTTCCCATTTTAAGATGCCAAAAAAAAAAATAAAAAAAAAAATAAAACAATGTATAGCTTGCATTTACTCCCTGCATCTTGCAATTTTAATTTTCACATGTTCAAAAATGTGTTCTGTATAAATGGTCCATAAATCAGTACTTCAAATGGTTATGCTAATAATATAATTAGCAATAAAAATATTATGGAAAAATAATAAATAATCTGCCCAACCATTACTGCCTCTGTTTCATCTGCATGAAGGTGCATTTTACATCTGAATTATGTTCCACACCTTAATTTTACTGGTTACTTATATTTAATGTATTCATTAATGACAGAATTTAAATTTGGGGTGAACTATCACTCTAAGATAAAGTGTGAAAAATCCAACTCCCAAAGTTCTTCTTTAACAAATGATAAACAAAAAAATACATAAATAAGTAAATAAATAAAGTAGCTTGAACAAATCCTTTGTCTCCATGCGCCTGTATGAAACAGTGGCGGTGTCATCCGAGCATGAAGCAGGTTTTGGCTGGCACTGGGCTCTCAGACAATGACACTGCTGGGAGAATAAAAAACACACACTTCAGCCTTTCAATGAATGCACTGATTAATGAGCTCTGCAGATACTGATAGTCATAAACCACACACAATTAAATACTATGAATACTTAATACTGTGAATCAAGAGGGACCAGCACATCAAAGTGTCTAGTTAGTTAAATCACAAGACCGTTACCGTCACACATCTGGACAGTGTGTTTTTGCGTCTCTCTTCAGAGTCCTGTGGCTAAGTGGCTCCATCACTGGATTTCTCACAATTAGGCAGGAATCCTATTTATGAAATAGCATCCGGATCAGATAATGCAAATCCAGAAATAGCATCCTCTTCTGATGCAGTGTAAACAGAACAAGGTGTTGCAGTTATGAGAAGGAAACTGGCATGTTTGAGTACCGATAAAAAGAGAGCTTAACATTTGTCTTGACTAGTGTCAGCAGCAGTGTAAAAATTGTAACATCCCATAGAAGCACTTCCCCATGTTGAGTGTTTTCTTTTTGATGAAACCAACAACAATGGTGAATAATAATAATAAAAAAACTATTATAACTTCGTTTTTAATTACAGAACAGCAATAAACACATACTATGAGTGAATGTAAAAATATAGCTTTGTTTTTCAGCGATACTGTTGCAATAAAATAACCTCTTATGAAAAAGGAGTGTGCTTAACTGTATAGAAAGTGCACCTGCACTTAAATATTAAATAAAAAATGGCAGCTATTGTTAATGAAAAAAAAAAAAAAACACACACACACAAAAACTTAAAGAGAGTGCACCTTCATCGCTATTTTCATTGCACTTTCAATAATTACAATTTGTAATAATGTAAAAAAAAAACTATAAATACAATGCAAGTCATTGTTATAATCTTTTAATAATTGTTTTCATCTTTTGTCATGCTTTTTTTTGATGTGCTGGTGATGTGCTAACAAAAGCAGATGTAAAGTACTTGGTTGTAATTGTAACTACAGTGTTAATACATTTTAAGTTCATATATGTTATATGCATTATATAACTTCATTATAAGTGTGTAATTGCAATCATATTACAATGTCAAATACAAGACATGCACATTTCAATAGAAATTACTTATACTGTATATTTTAGTTTGCCATAAACGCTTGTCAGTACATTTTAATCATATCTCAAAGACAATAGAAGTATTTATGAAATTGCATCTAAAGATGTACTTAAGTCCTACATAAGTTGGTCAGCGAGAGTATTATTTCTATAATATATACTCTTGATAAGTATGCTACTTTTTCATTACAAGGGAATTTAGCATCTCAACAGCTCTGTGGTAAAAAGTGAATGGAAGTGAGTAAAAACACAAAAAGGTTCCTGCAGCATTTAAGTATAGATACAGTAAGGGCATGCTTTGATATTTTGTTACCTAATTGTTACTACAATTTTAAGAGCAACTGAAACACTGTTTCATAGTGTAATTCAGTCTGTCAATATGGCCGTCGTAACATACAAACCCTAGCTAGCGTACAGATTGTGACATCTAATTGCTTGAATCATAATATCATAGCATTGGTGAGTGCACAGGGAAAACTCTGTATCGTAGGAAGTGCATAAGTAAGCAGTATTCTGGTGGTGAATGTCAGTGTGGCATTAGGTCTGTGTGCTGAGTGAGCAGGGAGAGACATATGTTCACTGTGCTGCAGGGTTGTAAATCGGCATCTTTGCTCCCCGCTGAGGAAACGCACCAATCAGAGCCTGGACCTGCTCCACACGGACACACCCACTTCACAATCACCTCCCCCAGCTCCACACTGCTCACCCTGCAGAGAGCCTCCAAACACACACCACTCAACAACAGACACATCTGCAAGCCATTAACACGCTTATAATGAACCGACTCACACACACACACACACATGCACACGCACACACACACACTCACACACACGCACACACACGCACGCACACACACACACACACACACACACACACACACACACACACACACACACACACGCAAGCACACACACACACACACACACACACACACACACACACACGTGCACACACACACATGTTTCTTTTTGTGAAAAGTGTGTTCATCCCATAGACGTAATGGTTTTTATACTGTAGAAACTGTATATTCTATCGCCCTACACCAACCCTACACCTAACCCTAACCCTCACAGGAAACTTTCTGCATTTTTACTTTCTCAAAAAAACTCATTCTGTATGATTTATAAGTGTTTTGAAAAATGGGGACATGGGTTATGTCCTCATAAGTCACCCTCCCCTTGTAATACCTATGTCATAACCATGTCATTATACACAGTTGTGTCCTGATATGTCACAAAAACAGGAACACACACACACACACACACACACACAATATAATGCACTACCATATTTATGGTTGGGGGGGGGGGGGGGGAGTTGCAAAATGTGCAATATGCAACCACCTGTGAAAAAGAAGTACATTTTAGCATATTTTTAAAAAGAGTGCTTATTACAGAAACAACATGTTTTAGAAGTATTCACTTAATTACATTTTTTAACCATCAAGTGAAAATGAATTACCGTACAATTTATTGATTAAAATTAATTGTATTAAATCCAATTAGTTGAACTTAAAGAAGCTTTTTGAGCCAATTAAGAAAGACTTAAATAGTAATAGTTCACACCAAAAAATGTAATTTGATGAAACCCTCAGGCCATCCAAGATGTAGATGAGTTTGTTTCTTCATCAGATTTGGAGAAATGTAGCATTGCATCACTTGTTCATCTATTGAATGGGTGCCGTCACAATGAGAGTCCGAACAGCTGATAAAAACATCACAATAATCCACAAGTCCACAAATGAATCAATTAACATCTTGTGAAACAAAAAGCTGTGTTTGTAAGAAACAAATCCATCATTTGTTTACAGCATTTTCGTTTGTAAACTGTTTGATATGTGCATATTTCTCTCCTGATTTTGTTGAGACTCTTACTTAAGCAGTATTATGGATAGAGAACTCATATTTTAGCCAGAAGCAACAATATGTTTCTTACAACACGTGCAGCTTTTCCCTTCACAAGATGTTAATTGTGTTGGGGATTACTTGAGGAATATTTTGATGTTTTTATCAGCTGTTTGGACTCTCATTGTGACGGCACCCATTCACTGCAGAGGATCCACTGAAGAGCAAGTGATGCAATGCTGGATGCGATCTTGGATGGCTTGAGGGTAAATGAATTTTCATTTACTCTTCATTTTGGGTGAACTACTCCTTACATGTAATTCTATAATTCTGTTGTGTTGGAAAAATGTGTTTCAAGTTTGTTGAATATACCGACCAGCATTTATGGTAAACTAAAATATACTTTAAAGTCACTGAATACCATCTGAAATTACAATCAAATACTTCATGTGTGCTTTAGTATGTACTATAAGTCAGCACAAAGAGGAAGTGTACTTCTTTGTCCCCTGTTCTTTTCTTATTTTAACAACAACATTAACAATTACAACAAAAATGCAAAATAACAGTTGTTTTTTACTAATGCAGGGAATGTTACAATCATATACAGTAATAACTGAAATGCATGTTGTTGCACATTATATATCTTTCAAATGCTATTGAACTAATAGTAAATAGTATTCAATGCACACTGCATATTATGCTATAGTGTGTCATCCTGAACAGCAGTTGTTATTCAGTGTCCACAACATGCACCTAAGACGAAGCTGCCCCGGCATTTAAGCACTCCAACCCTTTCTTTACTTTCTCTTCTCCTTTTATCAGTTTCTTGCTCTCACTCACTCTCTGTTTGCTCAGCGTTGTAAAGTTTGCAGCACACAGCGCTCAGTCTGAGTGTCACACAGATAATGAGCTCCATAAACCCATCAGACAGGTGGAATTAATGTCTGCAGGATGTGTCTGCCGTTACTCAGACAGCCCGCTCTAAGTAGTTGGAAGAATTATAAGAAATGCTTTTCTCCCACATTGATCAGGGGGCACCACAGAAATATTAGTGTGTTAAAAACTTGGTAAATGCCTGCAGTAACTCTTTCTCTCTGTCTTTGGGGCTTGGCCAAGTTCTGCTTGCTTTATGAGGCCAGTCAGATAAAATTCTCCAGAAATAGTGCATGCTGCTGAAATCAGCTTCATGACTTACGCTTCAATTCATAAAATATGAGTTGCAATTAGATTGAAGTGAAAAGTCATGTGCGTCAGTGTCTATGAGTAAGTTTGGAATGGAATACTAGCACTTAATGCAGTATCAATGTAATTCCCAGATGACCAGATGCACTTTGTGGAAAACGGTTTGCCACAATGCATTCAACGTTTTGAATTTTAAAAGTTTACCCAGAAATTAAAATTTGCTGCAAATGTACTCATCTTCCTCAGGCCATCCAAGATGTAGATGAGATTGCTTCTTCAACATAACAGGTTTGTAGAAATGTTGCATTGCATCACTTGCTCTCCAGTGGATCCTCTGCAGTGAATGGGTGCCGTCAGAACGAGAGTCCAAACAGCTGATAAAAACATCCCAATAATCCACAAGTAATCCACAAGCAGTTAAACTGTCACCATGTTTATCTATGCAAACACACTCAGTGTTTGATAAGTGTTTTTTGGTGTAAACTGTGTTTCACATACAGGATCATTCTGACCAGAGCCATATGTAAAACTGTGGGCATTTCATACACTCCTAGACGTAAATAAATGGGCATCAGGATCTCAGCGTTTTATTAGCTTAACATTACCATAAATATGAAGCCCAAATCTGAATGGAAATTCCAATCTGATTTCGCCAGGTTCAAACAGTCGGTGTCTCCGAGCGGCTTCCTTTTGACAAATGAACGTGACAGACAGTGGGTAATAATTTGACAGGTGACAAATGTGTGGTTGTGATAGCATCTGAAAGCCAGGCTACCTGAAATATGACTTATTCTATTAAAATAATTCACCCAGGATATTGAATGCTATATTAAAGACTTGAACAATTTGATAAGAGCAGCTTCCATAAACTCGGTGTAGTCTGAGGGGCCGCGGGAGAGAAACACGCCGTCTTTAGGTTATTTGCCTTGTCTTTTGCTGAATTGTTGTCAGTGGTTTGTGACGATCCGATACGCTTTCAGCGCTGATATTATACAGTCAGTATTCATTTTGAATAGACTCTTTACATCTGCCAAATATTGTCAGCCATAAGCCCATGTTTTAATAACAGAAGACTTTGATAACACTCCAAGCGATTTGATACAGCTCTGCTAGGAATAACAAATGCAGATCTGTTTTATTCCATGAGTTACATCTGATACAACTGGAACAAATCCAGAAAAATCAAAGAAAAGTAGCTCAGAGTCAGTAATGTCTTCAGCATGTGTGGAGCAGCAGACTGAAATCATTGACCTCTCGGCTCTCCTCACGCAGGACTCTCTGTGTGTCTGTGTGTTCCTCTGGTCCAGCGCTCCGGGATGTTTTGTTTCCAGTGTTTAATCAGGGCTGTGTATTTGCTGTGGCCTGTTGTTTAGAATGACAGGCGTCCTGTTTGTGTGGATTGCATGTTGTTGTGGTGAGACAATTTAAGATTACGAAGAGATAAATGCTGTGGCAGGCAATGAATCCATTATAAAGGACTCATTTCATTATGTGCAATGCATTCATCAACCATTTCCCTATCTTGTATGTTACAGTAAGTAAGAAAAATGATCAAACAATATATAGTATTTAATATATGGAAAATGTATGCTTAATAATAATAGCAAACAACATTTAGCCCCTAACCAGCATCTTAATTTAATTTAATCTTAATCTATTTTGTCATAATTTTTTATTTTACTTCATTTTTTTGTAATGCATTCTGAATACCTAATTAAGTTTTTTTATTATTATCTCTCTCTCTCTCTCTCTCTCTCTCTGTCTCTGTCTCTCGCAAAACAAAATCCAACAGATCAGGGTTTAAACTATATTTTCACAAAACCCAATTTGTAAAAAAAAAAAAAAAAAAAAAAAAAGCGCAAACCTTATAATGTGTATAAAATATTATAAATCAAATACAAGATTTCATCTGACCTCTTAATGTAAACAATGAACATTATTTTGAAAGTTAAGAACGTCTTTATGACATCCAGACCTTCTGTTGTAAGTGAAAATGAGGAAAAGAAAGTGCTGCTATATTCTGAATGAATAAATAAAAATGGTTTGTTTCATCAATACTTTTTTAGTAACTATATTAATAGTTAGTATGAAGCTACTGAAAATAGGTTTCATTTATTTTTAATGAACAGTTGCCTTTTCCGCTCTTTTTACTGAGATCAGTGCAATGAATTATGGGATTGCCTATGCCAAGAAAGTTACATGGCCCAAAACTTTCTGACTGGACTTTAATTTAAGGTAAACTTTTTCAATGTAAAATGTTGCATTGCATTGCATGGCAAAAATGACAACATCTGTTCAAGCCAAAGTAGTGAAAACAATTTATCCCATGTTAATACAATTTTTATGATGTGATAAATAAAATAAATGTTACCGAAAGCCTCATCCAGGCAGACAGTGCCAGGCTAAACAGTAAAAGCTTGTTGCATACAGCCTTCCATCATCTCTTTCTCACACACTTTTCTCTCAAATACATTCAGAAAACTGTAGTAATCATCAGAGAGGAATGAGGGGAAATCCTGCAGTAACATGAGGAGAGCACCTATGTGTGTTTGAGGTGATTGGGGCTGGAGATATGCCAGGACTCTATGGGATGCAGCTCATGATTTATGTGTGATGTAAAGCTAGTCGGGGCTGGAATGATTTGCTTGTTTTGATTGGCTGCAGCTGGGAATTCCAGCCAGCTGAAAGGTATTGATTCCCAAGTATACGATCCAAGAGCTCTCTCACCCTCTTGCTCTATGGGTCACGTTTTCTGCACATGTCAGAACCGTGAATGTGTGAATTATTCAGTTTTCAATAAGCAGCTGTGTGTGTTGAGTCGGCATTTCTCTGACACATGGTTGTGTGTGTTTGCACATGTAAACAAGGTGCAATAAAAGCACAGCAAGATGAAAAAATGGATGAAAAAAAAAATACGTTGATTACAATCACATGCTCTAAATTCTAATGAGCTGCTCTGCGCTACTTTGTGTTCGGCGCTCTGCATTGATTTACTACTTCAGGATTTATGCAAGCAAGGAAACAAGAAAACCAAAGCCATAATTTACAAGATAAAACCAACAGCATTATTTGCATAAAATCCCCAAACACATGCACACACATGCACAGACACGCTGTATAATTCATGCAGATTTTATTGCTATGTATGAAGTAATTATCCTCTTTTTTAAGCGTCTTATTCATATTTCCAAATTGCTAAAACTTGCACAAATATTCACACAAGACTGTGCTGTATAGCCTGACTAAACTTAATTCAGTCAATGTATCAAAAATACTTTAATTCACTTTTAAAAAAGAGTGCTTAGCACAGAAATAAAACATTTAAAAGTATCTACTTAAGTGTGAACTAAATGTAATGTTTGGATGTAATGTTAATTGCAATTAAATGAAAATGCATTACAATTAATTTTTTTATTAAATGCATTTAGTTGAATTTTAGAATGTATTTTGATCTATTCGTTTAAATATATAATGAAAGACTTTTAAAAATGCAGTTTATTTGCAGTTCAAATATTGAAACTTTAACCCCCGGTTTCACAGACAAGGCTTAGGCCTATAGTGTAAATCTGATCTGTTTTAACTGAAAGAAACTTGCACTGACTGATCTTGAAATATATCAGTGCCTTTGTTTTATTTCAAGATGCACAAAAGTGATGCTTCTTCTAAGAAATGTTAATAAAAATTACTTAAATGTCCTAATTGAACTATGGCTTAATCCTGGCTTAGTCTAAGCACTGTCTGAGAAACCGGACCTACATGTAATATCAAATAACACACTAGAGTTCAAATTATAATCAAGTAATTTACATGTACTTTATTTATGTTAGTCAATACATCAGAATAAATGTACATGACAGATAATATTAAAACCGTTATTGAAAATGATGTTTAAGGTAAAATTATTAATTTGACAGTATTACAAAGTGTACTTAAATGCATATCATATCACAAGTGAAACATGACAGTGTGCTCTCCTTTTATTTCATCAATATTATATTATCTGCAAGTACAGTTATTTTTATACTGATTTTAGTACATTACAAGTGGACAATCCTTACAATCATGTGCCTTGCTTCAGTTTGACTTCAGAAGGGATCAAAAGAAGCAGAAAGAAATGTTGACATTAGTTCCTGTTCATTTGTCATACTGGGAATGGAAGGTCATGTTGAGCGCAATGCATTGTGGGGCGCAAAATTCCATGCAATGTGCTCTGTTTTATTCCGCAGATTTTGGCAATGCAGTAGATCATCCAGATATTCCAAGCACACATAAAATGTGCTTACTCCACACCAGGGGCATCATCTGGGGGAGAACAACTGGAAATATTAGCCTTCTGAAGACTCAGTTTGGGGGCACATAGGTCCTTTAAGCTGTAGTTGACTCAGAGGGACTCAGGCCCTGCTTAAACCTAGTATTAAGATACATTTTGGTCAATATGATCACAGGTTGATGAGGGAGACTCATTCCCGGCTGATAAACCTGATCTTCTGTCCGCGTTCAACCAAGGAAGTGTCTATGAGGGTGTGCATGTATGTTTTGTTTTTTTTATATTTCAAACTAATATTGCGAAATGATCTCTCGCAATTTATGTATGAATGAAAAAAACCGACAATGAAAAATGAAGTGGAGAGCAGCCGCTTTCATTTCTGTTCTGATAGCCTCAAAACTATGCTGAGCATTTGTCTTAGAAGTTGAGTTTTTTTTTATTTTTTCTCCTTCAAACCAATCTTGCGCTTTTAGACGGCAAAGCTTAAATCTCGTCTGGCTAGCGCAATTTAACAACACATCCCATAATGTTTAAGAATAAGGTCAGTAGAGAGGAGGAGGTCTTTAGTGGATGTTTGAATGCAATGGACCACATTAGCATCTGCACTGCGAAAAGCTATATCTGGTCCAATGCATTTTAGCCTTGTTCATTTTGTGCATATCCGATTGGAATCTGATCATAAGTATTAAGTCTGAACGGCATAATAACTCATTAAATATCACACAAATCGGATCTGAACAGTTGGATAAGATCCAGTCATTAATGCTTGTGAACTTATTTATTGAGATCAAGCCACACAACATTCAACAAGTTGCAGACTTTAAAAGTGTAGACAGCTTTGTTGATATCATAAAACTGAGTTTTGTCACTGAATGTTGCTAGTGATGCTATTTTGTGAAAGACTTCTCCGATCATGTGAGCAGGTTTTTAAACAGCAGTGCTGAGCTTCAGGGCTTCGGTCTTGCCAGTCCAGGCCTTCATTAACCTAAACCTCTGAATCCTCATTATGAAGGAACAGAGCCGAGAGGCTGCGATACGCTCATTCTGAAAATGGTGTTTCTGTTGTCCTGCCATGGGGCACGACTAATGGCTAATGTTGATGCCATCCCTCCAAATGGACTGGGAATGACTGCCAAGGACCACATCAAAATGCAGTGTGATCCAAAAGAAATGCGTGGTCCGGAGTTGCCTTTTTTCTCTCGGTATTGGCAGATGTACTCTAAATCAGCTTCTTGCCTAAGTCCTCGTCATTTTATTTATAGATTAGAATAGATGGTTTGATGGTGTTGATTTAGTCCTCAGGCAGATGTGGGTTTGCTCTCATCACCACACACTGTTGTTTCATTTAATCTGAAAGCTGCATGGGATCAATGGAGCGGAGAAATCTAGAGAGTATCAATAACAGGAAACAGAAGAGAAGGGAATAATGAAGCGTTTCAGGAGCCTGCGGGCTGCAGACTTACTGAAAGAGAAACAGTCGTTAGGACGAGGCCCACCACTGAGACAGTATGAGTGTGTGTTCATAGTCATTCTGTTGTTGTTCCAGGGCTGTTATTGAGATGCGTTTTCAGTGATCCGAGCAGAAGTGGTCAGTTGAGACACATTACAGTTTACACCCGGTTTTAACGTGTGTTTTAAATGCATCTCCTTTGACCACTTGTGTTTGGATTTCGTCGTATTTCATCACACTCCACACCATTTTCTCAGGAGTGAAAGAGGCCAAATGGAAAGGGTATGACTGGTATCGGTTGTTTTAGAGCACTTTCACAAAAGCATCCTATAATGCTCATATGTTAGGTCAGTGGATTGCCAGTAGATGGTTGTTTGAATGCATTTGACCACATGAGCACCCAGGCAATCAAGTCTAATGCGTTATTGACTACCTCTGGAAATGACTAAAAGTGGACAAACTCATTTTCATGAATGTATCATAATTTGTGTGTTTGAATTGTAAGCCTTTTAATGTCACATTGTACGTTTTAATCATGATATTAAAGACAGGGGTTATCAACTCTGGCTATCGAGGTCCACTTTGTAGAGTTTGTAGAGTTTAGCTCCTGCTTGGTTCAAACTCACTTGGTTAACTTTCTAGTCATTCTGAAAACTCTGAGTTTATCCGAAACCCCTCTCCTCACACACCTTCAAATAGGGCACTTTTTGAGGGGACATCCATTTTTACTGGTGTCCGAAACCATAGTGGACATTCTTGAGTGCACTCATTCAATCCCACAATGCACCACAAAAACAAGCGTACAACTGGTGCATGCTCGACAGCTAGAGAATCCCCTAATGCACTGAGAGATGCGCGCTGAATTGAGTTCCCACGTCCCCAAACAACTATGTACCTCCATAGCCATTCATGTTGTTTACATGTATGTTAACTGTAGTTGCATTGCCATTTACTGTTTTCTTCTTTGAGTAGTTATTAAAAGCAATGACCCAACTGTGAGTGTGGACCGACCAAATGCTTATGTGCTGACGTTAAATTAAGACGCGTACATGAATGCAGCTAGAAAATGTGCGCTGCAGCCACAGTCAATGCAGACTCTTCTGACTAAGAAGAGAAACTGGAAACCGGAACCTACTTCAAAGATGTCTGCCTTAGCAAATACTAGAAATGAAATTTACACAGTGCCTTGCCTTTGTCTGTAACACCGAGCGTAAAGGCCATCTATCAGTACTCACTCAGGGAGCATGTGTGTGTAAAAGTGACAGATTACAGTCACTCACATGAAAGGAAATTAGCCTGTCCTCATGAGGAGCAAACGAGGAAGACCAGGACACACACATCAAAGCACACCACAGGATCAAATCAGCCACATGGACTTCATCTGTACGGAGCTAAAAGAGGCTCTCTGTCTTATGACTGTTTAATCTGTCCTTTTTCAGTCGTCTCACTATGTCTAGTTACAAGTTACACACTGAGCACTTTCATCCAAAGCAACCACTGAGGATGATAGCAATATTTATGTATTTATTTATTTATTTTTAACGGCAATACCTTTTGCAGGTTAATTCAGAGTCCAAATGAAAAATGTTTCTTGGATGGCGCTGTACAGCAACAAAGAACATCCTTCAAATAATAAATACATAAATATGAATAAACAATAATACCACGTAAAGCATCTCACAATAAAAATCATGCAAATAAAACTGTGGCACAATTAAAAACTAGAATAAAAAAATATATAATATAAAAGCTATTATACAGAACTGGTTTTAATGAAGTCTTACACATATTCTGCATTTTATGAGCATTTAATAATATCCATTCCTTTGAAAGGCTTACTGTGATTTTCTTCGGCTTAGTTTATCTTGCTGTGTTCCGTGATGAAGAGATTTTAATCCCACGCATGTCATTAATAAGAAAATCATACAACATCCACAGGCATTGAAAGCATGTCGAGAGTTGATCTTTACCGCTGGGATTTTTCTGAAGCCTCTCTCAGTGAGTATAAAAGCAGTCTGTTGTGGTGGAGGGAGATATTTGGGTGAGCTCATAATTAAACCTGCTTTTACTGTTGTGTTCAATTTGCTTATAAGCGAATTATACAGTAATTAAAACTCTAGATTTGTGAATCATCAAGGTTGGAAACAGTCCTCAGAGCATTATCTGCGTCTGCTCTCCCGCTTTACTCTGAATATGTGAGCTGCTTTACTATTAAACTATTTAGTGGGAAAGCATATCATATAATAAATGTATCTTCAGTGAACCAAAGATACAAGATCACAAAACACATATCACAACTACAACTAAATTGTAGAATTTCTTGTAAATTATTGTAGTGATTCAGCTTCAGAGAATGAATCTGGATAATGAGAGAATTGCATCAAAATGAATCACCACAATGCTTAACATAATTTGTTTTCATTTGATATCTTCATCACATTGTGTCATTGAATTTGGATTTTTTTTAATGTAAATTTAATATGTAGATAAACTTAAAATCAAAATGACATCGTTTTTTAAATAGCAATGCATTCAAGTGAAAACCAGTGAGCCATCAGAGAGCCGTATAGCAAGGTTTTCTCCAACATGTGACATCCATCAGAGCATGACATCACTCTCCTCTACAGCGAGCTCAATACCCTTGTGTACAGATCACACCAAAGAGCTGAGCCAACACATTTCCAGCCTACAGTATATAGAACACAGATGCTGATTCTCACTTTTATCTTTACACGGTGTATTCACATCACTGTACAACATGTAAACAGCTAGTATACTGGACACAGTACACTGTCATCCACATCTATAACATCCATATAGCATTATGATCTATACCACTATCATCAACACACACATGTACACCGTTGTCATCAACAGCACAACTCATAGCCTAACCTTCATACTCTGTTAGTCTGAAATAAAGAAAGAAAGTACTTGATTTTCCTATGTTACATGTATGTCATCCTCTCTTTTATATATCTGGCATACTGTATCTGTATCAAAGTAATCACTTTATAAAAAAATAAAATAAACTAAAGGATAGATATATTGTTACAACAGACCTAACCAGTGTTGGGATTAATGCATTACAAGTTATGCGAGTTACATAATCAGATTACTTTTTTCTCCCCCAAGTCATTGTAAAGTAATGCATTACTTTTACATTTACAACAACATACCTGGGTTACCTTTTTAAATAAGTAACACTACAGTACCTCTCCTGTCCCAATGTTAAGAGAATTGGGATTGAGGTGCAGAGGCACTTCCTTCAGCTTGATGCTTATGAGTTACAGTCTCAGTGTAAAATGAACTTTACGGTTCACACACGTTACTATATATATATATATAAATAAGCAAGCCCAGCTCAGGTGACAAAGAGTAACGCAGATTTAAATTAATGCATTACTTTCCATAAAAACTAACTAAGTAGCACAATTAGTTACATTTTTATGGAGTAACACGATATTGTCATGCATTACTTTTAAAAGTAACATCCATTTATCAGAGACACTTTTTTGTGTCTACCATTTTAACAAATCAAATTGCTATTCCATCAGAGAAAATGCAGAAGGTGTCCAGGCCACTAGATTTTACTACATTTTTACATTTTCTCAAATAAATGTGAGTAGTGCTGTCGTAACGGAGCAGTGCAAAATAGCTCCGTGATCAATAAAATTTATAAAAAAAAATTCACGTTTGGTTGATCATCATGATAATCTAATTACGTTTTATACATTTTAAAGCCTAAATACAACCGACAGAAGAAATAAAATGCTAAACAAACAAGCTACACTCTGGTTGCATGACTTCAGTATCATCACCACAAAGCTTCTCACAACTCTTTAAAATTAGCTTAACTGTGTGATTAATGTGACATTTAGCAAAATATAACCTTTTAGAATAAAATAAACAGAATTAACACTACTATTTTGTAAAAATGTATCAAGCAATAGTATCATTTAAAGAGAGACAACCATGTTTCATAGTTTGTGCTTGGTCGAAATGGTAAACACAAAATTACAGTGTTATATTATTATATTTATTTGTTTAAGTTAGTTACTGAAAGCTTTTATGAATGTTGAACGTAAGTCAAACAATATTGGAGGTCTGTGTGGATGGATATAGACAGATGCATTATCCCATGGGCAGTCATTTTAACAAATGGATGACAATAAAAGACCATAACAGTGAAATATTCTGCACATCAGTCTTACAGTAAAATCACTGTCTGGACAATATACTGACCCACACAGTAGCACCAGCACAGAGCACATATTAGACAGTGACTTAATAAAACACTCGATCAGAGAGAGAGCGAGAGAGAGTATGACAGCGCTTCATCTGGACTCAGCCCAGCTCAGGAAATGAAAGCTGATGTGTGTGTGTGTGTGTGTTCTTTACTCTTACAGATGCAGCATATATCATGATCCACAAGGCCTCCTCTCAATCAGTGTCCCTATCTATCTGTGTGTGTTGAAAGCATCTGAACCCATGCTATGTGCTAAACTGAACCCATGCTAACTCTTTTATTTTTATTTTTTTGTTTGTTGTTCATTGGAATATCACCAAATTCAGAAGCCTATTATTATTATTATTATTATATTTTTTTTATGATTTAAATATAAATTACATTTCTCTGCAACCCTTTTGCATTGTGACATTTCCCTCCTTTTCAAGAATTATGGTTTGATATTTATGGTATTTTTTTAACCACTGAGCTTAGTTAGTGGTACAGAGTCAAGTAATGTTCTTTATACTTATCACTTCAATAGTTCAACCCTGTTATTAGAAAAAAAAAAAAAAAAAAATACACAAAGCACAAGTATTTTGAATGTAACTTATGGTGTCATAATATTTGCTTTCATTGTAAAAAAAAAAGGTCATCATGGTTCATGGTCAGTTTTATGCTTTATACAGTATTTCTGCGAAACGTATTTTCTTTTCAACCCTGTTATACTGTGACATTTTGAAAATGATGTCAAAGTAGTTGTTTGTTAGTTGTTCAGAGGCAGGTGATGGTCTTTATCACTGTCACTTCAATATTTCAACCAAAAAATTCTTGAACCAAAGCACAGTAATTTTGACTGTTACTAATGTTGATATGATATTTGCTTTCGTTGAAAATAATTAGCCTATCCTTTGGTCAGTTTCACAATATGGGATTTTTTTTTTTTTTTTATTTTTTTTCCTTAATGCTTTATATTTTTGAGAAATACAGAAATTGTGTGACATTTCACTAATTTTGAAAATAAAGGTTTGATTTTTCCATTCTTATATTCCTCTAATAAGGGAGTTTTGAATGTAATATGACACGGTTAAAGAAGATGCATCACTGCAAAATTATATGTGGCATTAGTAATAAAAAAGCCCATTGGCACTAAAAACCTTATATTTAGGATTGGAGGGGATAAAGACTTGGCGACCCATAAAACACCTACATTTGTTGAACTCTAATTTGAATATTCGTCCCCTTGGAATTATAAGGTTCTATCTGCGTTCTGAGTAGTTTTGAGATATTGAGCTTTAAAGTTTTTGTGTTCCATAGACTTCTGTAGATAAAACCTTTTTGTTTTTTCAATAAAAAAATCCCAAAATGCACACAACTTAAACTAAAACATCACATAATGTAAATAAATTGTCACAGAATAAGAATATGTGAATAACTCAATTTTGACAAAAATGTCAGATAGAACCTTATAAATTCTAAGGGGACGTATTGGGAAGGGAGATGCAAATATCTGTGTGGTTATGAGCAGTAGGTACAAGGGAATAAAATATATATTATTTCATTCATTTTCATAATAACCTTTACAAATCAAATGGCACCCTGTCCTGTATAGGTGTGTACCTGGCTCCCCGAAGCTGTTCAAATGTTGTTTCAGGGTGACACACTCTTGGCAGGAATGCATATTCACACGTTTAGTATACTAGAGCTTGAGCTTCAGATTTGACCCTCTCTCTCTCTCTCTCTCTGCAGCCCACCGTGAGCCAGATGACGTCCATCAGCGTCTCTATAATTATCTTACTCTGACACAGAGTAGGTGGAATTAGATTCCTGTATTAATTATAATCTAACACCATAAACGCCCTGCTGGGCAGAAGACACAGCTCTCACTCAGGTTGCCAGATTGAGACCCCCTGGCAAGAGAGAAAATACAATTGTGGGTCCACTTACTTGCCCCCTCTCCTGCAGAGCGCTGGAGGAGCATCCAACTCACACAAATGCCGAGAGGAGATCCACTTATAACTGCTGGTCTTGGATCAGCTTCCTGCCCTCCAGCTGGGGCAATAACAATTATAAGACATAAAGTAAAACTGGGCTAGGATGAAGAAACATGGCAGCTCGGGAAACGAATAAACAAGGCCTGCAGTCAAACTATACTAACTTAGTGTGGCCTATTGAGTCTTCTGAAGTGATACTCTAGCTTCATGTAAGAACAGGGAAAAAGTGGTTGTTCACTGAAATTCCTCCCTTCTGTCATTCAAATCTGGTGCATTAATAATACACATGTTCAAGTCTTTTTAATATATGGAGAAAACAAAGAGGAGGAACAAAAAATATGGGCACTTATAATCTATACTGGTTGTTGTAACTAAAAGCATCTTTCTCCACTGAAGGGTATATACAGTATATATATATATATATATATATATATGGCAGAAATGTAAGGAAAAATCAATTAAAGGCATACTCAAACAGATGATGAACACTATTAACAGCAATTATTATATGATGCAATCACAATTATAGCAAAATTTGGTAGTTAGCATAATAATGCACATTTGATCAGATATAACTGCAGTTCAAAATTATGAGATGCATTATGTGAATGCTTGGCGAAAGAGATGTGTTTTTAATCTAGATTTAAACAGAGAGAGTGTGTCTGAACCCCGAACATTATCAGGAAGGCTATTCCAGAGTTTGGGAGCCAAATGTGAGAAAGCTCTACCTCCTTTAGTGGACTTTGCTATCCTAGGAACTACCAAAAGTCCAGCGTTTTGTGACCTTAGGGAGCGTGATGGGTTGTAGCGTGGTAGAAGGCTAGTTAGGTACGCAGGAGCTAAACCATTTAGGGCCTCATAGGTAACTAACTAATAGTAATTTGTAACTGATACAAAACTGAATAGGTTGCCAGTGCAGAGACTGTAAAATTGGGGTAATATGGTCATATTTTCTTGACCTGGTAAGGACTCTAGCTGCTGAATTTTGGACTACCTGTAGCTTGTTTATTGAAGAAGCAGGACAACCATCTAGAAGTGCATTACAATAGTCCAGTCTAGAGGTCATGAATGCATGAACTAGCTTTTCTGCATCAGAAACAGCTAACATATTTTGTAGCTTGGCAATGTTTCTAAGATGGAAGAATGATATTTTTTGTAACATGGGAAATATGATTTTCAAAAGACAAGTTACTGTCTAATATAACACCCAGATTTTTGACTGTAGAGAAAGTAACAGTACATCCGTCTAGTTGCAGATTGTAATCCAAGAGATTCTGTGTACAGTTTTTTGGTCCAATAAGTTATATATCAGTCTTATCCGAATTTAATAGGAGTAAATTATTGGTCATCCAATCTTTTACATTTTTAACCCACTCTGTTATCTTAGATAATTTAGAAGTTTCATCTGGTCTCGTTGAGATATATAGTTGAGTATCATCAGCATAACAGTGGAAAATTATCCCATATTCTCTAATAATGTTACCAAGCGTCAACATGTATATTGAAAATAGCAGAGGACCTAGGACAGATCCTTGTGGCACTCCATATTTTACTGGTGATAAATGAGATGACTCACCGTTTAAATAAACAAAGTTGTAGTGATCGGACAGGTTGGAGCTAAACCATCTTAAAGTATGACCTTGAATACCTGTATAGTTTTGTGATCGATCTATGAGTAAGTCATGATTTATGGGGATCTAGGGGCCGCTGTGGCCTAATGGTTAGAGATTTGGACTTGTAACCAGAAGGGCCTATAATTTGCCAGTTCACTAGGATCTAGTGGTGTTTTTTTTTTTTTATAAGAGGCTTTATAACCGCCAGCTTGAATGGTTTTGGCACGTGACCTAAAGATAATAAAAGTGACAAGACATACAGCCAAGTATGGTGACCAATACTCAGACATATTATTGCCAGCCTGAGACTTGAACCTACAACCTTAGGGTAAGGAGTCAAACTCGTTAACCACTAGGCCACAATAGATTTCTTTCTGTCCTATAGTCGTAAAGTACTGCAGAATCTAAATGTAGAATCTACATTTGTTGTTGTATTTCTGATGTTATCTATTTTATCAGTGAAGAAATTCATAAGGTCATTGCTATTAAACTGTGATGGAATATTTAAATCAGGTGATGTCTGGTTATTTGTTAATCAAGCCACTGTGCTAAATAAAAACCTTGGATTGTTTTGGTTAAGCTTTGTGATATACTTGGGACTGGCAGTTTTTGGAGCCTGTCTATAGCTGGACGTACTGTTTTTCCAAGCAATTCTAAAAACTTCCAAGTTAGTTTTTCTCCATTTGCGTTCAAGACTACGAGTTTCTTTATTGAGAGAATGAGTATTACTGTTATACCATGGCACCGTACGTTTTTCTCCAACCTTTTTCAATTTGATGTTGGAAACAGTTTCTAATGTCTTAGAGATAATAGTGCCCATGTTGCCATTCATTTCGTCTAGTTCAATTGTATTTATGGGTATTCAAAAGTAGCCATGTATTCTAATCCACATTTGTTGTATATATATGATTTCTTTTTCATTGTCCAACTTGCATTTTCTTTTCAAAATGAGTTATATTCAATATCTGCATTAACATTACACACTTGTTGAAATGACCCAGGGTAGACATACTGACCCAGAAACAAGGTTGGCAGATTTGCAACATTGCAATCATGGTCTGAGGGATGAGTGAAATGCTTTACACACAGACTAAAAAAACGACCCATGGAAACAGTGTAAAAACTTGGCCACACAATGCCTGCAAAAGCATCTGTCTGGAAATGGCCCAGTGCATGGTAGTGATAACACAATATGGCTTAGTGCAATTATCAAATACCAATTTGATAATATTAAAACATACTGTATATCACGATAATAAATAAAATATATATAATATATTTTTTGGAGTGATTTAGAGTAGAACATTGCATTGTGTTCATTTATGTCCTAGCAGCTCATTATTTCAGTGTCTCACTTTAAACAATGCTCGTTAACTTCTGAATCCTCCACGCCTAATCAAACAGAGCGTTCTTATGAGGGCGGTTCAAAACAGAACAGAAAATAGCCTATTACATCTAAATTATTATGTTTTTTGATGTAAAAATCTTAATAAATTTACAAGTGGACCTCAGAGAACAGTACAAAAAACAAAAAAACAAAAAACAAATGCAGTTTATAACCACTTTAATGAAATAATCCAAAGAGAGTATCAAACCGTGTAAATAATAATAATAATAATAACAATATATATTTTTTTATAAATCTGATAAAGTATAAAAAAAAAAAAAAGAATTAAATATAATCTAATCAAAATAATAAATAAATAAATTACAACCAGTATATTTTCTCAAGTCACTGGCCATGGCAAGTGCAGTGAAGAGTTAGTTTTAGCTTAAGGGTCCATTTCAGTTGGGATCCTACCTTGAAGGCAGCTGCCTATGTGCGCAGTTTTGCACAAGTTTTGAAATGCATGTCATGTTTGCATGTGAGGAAAGCATACTCCATCATTATTTCTGTCTATATTGATGCACTGCGGTGATTTAGTGTTCAGATTAGAGCTCTCTCGGCAACACTATTAATTGTTCAGGGAGCTTCTATGCTGCTAAGTTTATAGAAATCCCAATACCTTTCATCTCATTGTCAGTTGTTTTGTTCTCTCTCGCGCACGCTCTCGGTTTCTCTTTTCTTCTTGTCTCTCTCCAACGCATTTCCCCGTCTCCGGTGGCCTGTTATATTGTTGAGTAAAACACTTTTAAACTGGATGCATTGTTCCTGCAGTTTAGCTTAATATGTTTCCTCTGTCCGTGGTGCATTGTTTGGAGTGTGCGGCCCCAGAGGAGGCCACACAGTCCCGCTCTTTTAGCTCCTCCATATGCTGCAGTGCTGTGGACCAAAATAACTAGAAGATGTAATCAATAAACGGGACAGACTCGTTCACAACAACGTTATTACCCAAAAGTTTGAAAGCACTTTCTTGCAAGGTATTTGTTTTCCTAACTTCTGATGGAGTTTCTAATCAGGACAATCCTCTCTAATAATGTGAAGCTGATCATTTTGGAGCTTTTTACGTAATTTCAACCGATGTGATTTTAATTGCTAGGCGCAATATGAGGTCACATTCTGTGAGCGTATTCCAGAACCGCAGCGTTCAGAGACATCCTGCCATCATCTGGATGTTTTCTGCTAACCACTGCCCCATTTCAAACCCATTTTCACTTGATGGTCCATGTGGAGACAGCATTAGATGGAGTGTCTATAAATGACTATGTAGTTTATGGATTTATTGTGTAATGATAGTATGGAAAAATCTCTCTAGACCTGTTTATGCAACAGGTGGAGCTTGTCTGAGACCATCAGTGAAAATGCTCTTATTTTCTCATTTAAGCCAATAGTTTCAACTTTATTTTAATGACCATTTCTTACTTTAACTAGCTTTTAAATACAACTTATGCCTCAATAAACTCCTAATTGGCTGCTTATTAATAGTTGGTGAATCTAAAATATAGTCATGCAGAATAAGTCTTTGATAATACTAGTAAACATTCAATTTCCTAGTAACATAATAATAAACCAGTAATAGTGAGAATTGGACCCTAAACTAAGGTTTTACCCAATTGTCATTACAGACTATACAATCTCCATAGCTTTTTGAGTTCTAAGCCTGCCAAATTAATATGATTTTCATAATCCCTTAGTATGTGGTTTGCATCTTTTATGTAGAAACATGCATGTGTCAAATATCAAATATCTCATCAGTGGTGCACATTATGCACATTTTAGCATTATGTGGTTATTTACAACTAAACAACAACAAACGGGTAACACTTTAGTATAGAGACCATTTCTCACTATTAACTAGTTACTTATAAGCATGCATATTTCTGGTATTTTGGCTATTTATCAGCACTTATAAAGCAGATATTCTGCATGACCATTTTCTACGTCCCTAAACTTAACAACTACCTTAATTAGTAGTAATTAGTGATTATTGAGAAAAAAGTTGTAGTTAATGGTGGACCTTAATAAGAATTGGAGGACACAAAATAAAGTCTGCCTACAAAATATGCTTCAAATTGAGATTTGAAGTCATTCAACAGAGTTTGATGATGTGGTAGCCAAGATATGCAACTTTTAGATTGAGAAGCACCGAATGTTGACCAACGAGTCATTGGTTTTGCTGCTAGTTCTGAGCCAATAACTCAGCTGTAAACGCCATGTGACGAACCACCCTGGAGCCACAGGAAATTACATCATAACTGAGATAAGAAGCACAAGGACACGTACGGTCTCGAAACCCTTCACTAGAGAGCTGTGATGTCAAAGGCAACATTTTAAATTAATTTTATGTTTGTCAAGAGCAACAACACCAGATCACTCTCATTTATACCCACAAAGCTGCACCATATCCACTTTGTTGATTAAAAAGAGGGTGTTGTAGTTTAGTCGTGTTGCTTTCCTATCACGCAATACCTATCTGCAAAGCAATAACTAGAAAAGTTGAATGGGCCTGTTGTAATCAGCAATGCTGGCTACAGAACAAGCTTTATTTCAGAGCATTCTGGACACCTTTGTTGACTGAAACCACACTGTTCCAGTTTTGTCGCATTTAGCTGTTCCTCATTAGCCTTACATACACTGAACAAAACCTACATTCACAGAGGTCCACACAAACAGGGTCCTACTTTACCCCCCTCTATGAAACCGTCCATACAAACTTACGGTCTAATACACAGAGGCACACAGAGTTATGTGCTCTCTTACACACAACACATCCCCTCTGTCTGTCAGTGTAGGCTAATGTGTTAGCCTCATGATGGAGGATTTTCTGCCGTATCTCAGCAGAGCAATGAAAAACATAAAATTGCTTTACTAATGAAAAGTAAGTGCGTGTAGCAACTCCCCCACTGCGCTTTTCCTTGCCTACAATAAATGCCTTTCAGTGTATTTTTGTAACGTTCAAATGCTGCATTATTAGACTTAAGCAGAGGGCAGTGACATGCTTCAACACACACACACACACACACACACACGTTTACTTAGCTGTATAAATATAAAGTGCATTCCATAAACTTGTATTGTTTCAAAGTGTATATCACTCATCAGCAGCTGGAAGCTACTGTATCTCACCGATGGAAAGCAGCATGGTGAAGTTATTCTGCAATCAATGAGGTGATCACTACCATTAATGAGCCAATCCTTCAAGCGCATCTCTTCAAAAACACAGTGTTATATGGGAGTGAGATGAAGAAACTCACTGCAAGGGAGCAAAGATTGTTTAAAGTCACACTAAGAGACAAAATCTCAATTAAATATTTTGCAGGAGATGACAAGAGTGAAAGATGTGATCACAGAAGCAGTGAGGAAAAGCACAGATGGACTGGGCATGCAGCTTGAATAGAGGATGAACCAAACCGATCTCACGGCAATTTGTAAATTTTTCACAAGATGGCTTATTCGTACGAATTCGTACGACCACACTCATACAAATTCATACGATTGTTGCCAAATCGTACGTATTTTACGAGTTGCACAATTCGTATGAATTTGTACGAATGATCTAAACCTAACCCCACCCTAAACCTAACCGTCACTGGGGTCGTATAAAATCGTACGAGTGAGGTCGTACAAATTCGTACGAATAAGCCACCTCGTAAAATACGTATGAATTGGTCGTGAGATAGCGTTGGATGAACACGTGATTGTGACTGCTTTATAAGTCGATGGTCAGATTCCCTAAAGAACAGCTTTTGTAAGACTTGGATCTGCACAGTATATTGTAAAATCACTTGACGAAAAAAAGAAAAGAAATCTGGTCCAACTTATTATCCTATCTATTAAATTTGGAATGCATGATGGGGGGATATTTTATACCTGTAGGTCTGTGCAGATTCATGTTCATATTACAACATTACCGCATGTCTTATTTAAACTGGATTAATTTCATTTATCTGCACATTGAACGTTTGTCGTCACTGTGGTACTGCCATAGTATTTTTTTTTAAGTGAGAGTCTTTCATACTCTTATACCATGATACCAATGACATCATTGTAGTGCCCAAAAATGGTGTTAACACACCATGGTAGCATGGCAGTTAATTAAATAAATACATACATAAGCACTTCTGTCACATTTCCAAATAACTTAAGAAATACCCAAATCGTCCGTCTTCAGTGTTTGCTCAAGTTTCAGACTGTGTCTTGGCGTAACTGTAGATGTTCTCTCTGAATTATTGTATTGAAATAAGCGATGTACACACATTCATCACGCGCTGTGTTTACTCACTGCGTGGGAGCGCCGTGACCTCCACGACTGGGATGTGCTCAGGTGAGGAACACCTTTAATGGTTTCGTCACACAAGTATAGCGCATCTCATTCCACGTCTGAGAGCCGTGGAGGCCACCGGCCCACCGCAGGCCGTGATTTATGAGATGTTTTTACCTCAGTGTGTCTGAATTAGTCCAACAGCTACTGAATTGTGGTCAGCACCTTAAACACAGAGGCTTTGAATTACACCATCGCTCTTCCTTTACGTGTTTTTGGATGTTTAATTTCGGAGGAATCTCATTTGGAGATTTCCTTTAGCACTTCCACATCCCACGTAGGCCTAAGTCTACATGTGATACTGTACTGGAAGACAAGTTACTGTGGAAATGTAATAGATTACAGATCACAAAGTTATCCTATTTAGAATGTAATAAGTAGTGCAACTAATTACTATATTAATGTAATGAATTACATTTGATTACTTCCTACATTTCTAATGTTTTTAACTGTTAATCATTTTGAGAGATTTAAAGAAAAAAGCCTATACTCAATGTTGATTCAAATTCTCCTTCACTTACTGTATATTAATATTACAATAATTTCATTTTAGAGCACAGACAGCAGAAAATCATACTTTAACACCTCTTTTTACTGTGAAATTGTCCTTTTTATTTTTTTATTTTTTTTACTGTGAAAATGTTCTAAGGTTAAATTCAGATTTAAAATCATAACAAGAAATAGCTTAGTATCTATGATACTGTTTTTGAAATCAAGTCTTTGCGTAGCTACGACAGGAAACACTAACAACCCCAAAATAAGAGTTCATCTTAAAAATACAACATAAAGATAAACCAAAATGGAAAATAAAACAGTTATCGAATAAGCATGTGTCCTAATAAACTCCTGATTTTCTCCAGGTCTTGGAGAAACTGATAAAGCATTGCTTGAGTTCATAGGAGATGTAGCCTACACTCTTCACAGGAGAAAACTGTCAGACAAGACAAAGTCTCATTTTTGTCTCAATGCTGTCTTTAGAAAAACAATCTCATTTGTGAGGTTATTTCCTACAGGCATTGGGTGCATAAGATGATTTATTCCCCTTCCACCAGAGGGCACAGTTCTGCTAATTACACACGCACCGAAACACACTGATGTCAGCTGAGCTAAACCTCATAGGAACCAATATAAATGTGTTAATTCTCCATGAACCTATAAACACTGGTGTATCCGTCTGTCAAAATCATTAGCTGAAAGAAATCCAATCTATGGAAGGAGCACGGAGGGGGAAATCATCGAGCCAGCACTTCTTCGTTCGCTCTAGGAAATGTAGATGAGATCATTAAGCAGCAACAGACAGCGGTGGTTTTCATTATGTTATGCAAAGATGAACATTTCTATCCTGAGATCTTTACAATTTGATCAAACATACTGATAAAAGTGTACTTCTGCTAACTGGATTGATGGATGCTAACTTGTACTGTTACCATATTCATATGCCATAGTATGTAAATAGTGCAATATGGTCCTCCAAAGAACACCATGGCGTATCATGTGGAAATACTTCCATATTACCATTTTATAAAAAAGTTCTTAAGGTACTATGCTACTGCCATGTTTTTAGGCTTGGACCATGGTAGTAATAAGGTCTTTTTGGAAAAATGTAAGAGCACTGAATTTCAGTGTACCATGATACTGCAATCTCATACTATGTTTATGCAAGGGTCATATTCATGGTGTTTAAATGGTACTGTAAAATATCTTGAAGAATACAATGGTATTTTATATAAAATAATGTAAATACACATGCATGCGTGCACACTAAAACTAATTATAGTTTTTTATTATTATTATTTTAAAGGACTAAAATTATTGGAGTAAATTTGTATTTCTATTGCAAAATTTTACTTTTAATTCAATGAGTTACATTTGCTGGATTTGAGTGGAATAACTTTCAACATGGAATTTTTGTGTCAATATGATCATTCAGCAGCAATAGAAACCAGGGTTTTACAGTAGGTTCATTAGGTATAATAAGATCAACATTTATAACATTTAGATTTTTAATATAATGTTTTGATAATAAATAAAGAAAGAAAAAAAACTACAAAAAATGATTTATTTCCTATGTTTGATTGTCATTAAAAAAACTATGTAATGTCAGTACCATGCAATATAATAAAATGCTTTTGTTATTCCATATGGTGCCATTTTTATAGTTACTGCAGCAGTATGAATTCCATGTTATTTATATGGTACTATAAGATACCTCAAGTCATGTTGTCTTTACATTATGTATTTTTTAAACTAGTTTATTTTTGTAAAAGTCCAAGCCGTTTTGTTGACGTGAATGACCACTAGATGGTGCTGTGTGAAGAGTTTTAGTGATGATGATGATGATGGTGGTGGTGGGGGGAGGGGTGTGTGTGTGTGTTTCTGCTGTGTTCACACACTCTGCCCTTACAGCACACATTTGGTCTTGGGAATCTCGTGCAGCTTAATGTTTCGTGTTACCCACGTCTTTAAATACCACCACGCACCTCGACTCTTCCTTTAGATTTCTTGGTGCAACCAAGACCCCTCATGGCCAAACAAAGATAATGGCTGGCCCGCTCGTAAAGCATGTGTGTGCGTGCCATATCGGCAGTAAAATGACAGGATGTGTTCTGCTGTAGGCCTCTCCGAAGGGATGGGGCTGGAATGAGACAGAACAATGCGGGGGGCAGTGAAACCCATCAGCTAGAATAGACTGAGACCTCCACCCTTCTTTCATCCCTCCCTCTCTCTCTCTCTCTCGCCTGCCTGCACCTCTTCCTTCCTCTCCTGCTCCGTATTTCACACCCCTCTGTCCCAAACAATCAAACGGCTGGCCAGGGCCTCCGCTCTGGGACCACATGAGGAAATCTATAACAATGTCAGAAGTACAGATGCCAAAAAACGGAGAATTTATTCTGTTTTATGTGAATACACTTGACTGCAACGCTCGCATTTATTACAACAACTCCGGCTCTGTGTTGGCAGAAAGACGGATGGCTGTTTGACTGCTCAACATGTTTGCTTTGAAAGTAAATCCACCCTGTAGAGTATCTGATCAGTGTGATATAATCGAGGTCTGTTGGCTGGTGACAGCAGGTAATGTTTACAGCACAGGAACTCGCTGGCTCTTTTATTAATGAAGGAGCTCTGTCCCTGCGGTGGGTCTAATTCACAAGTGTGTAATCTGCAGCGATTATTAGACTAACCTTTTGTGTGCCGCGTAGATGTGCATCCGATTATAGGCGTCTTCTAGCATGGACACACATGGTGAAGTGTTAGCGGGGGTTGCTCTGAATGCTGGTGAACTACACCTCTGCAGAAAGCATTGTCCCGTCTAGACAGAATTCTGCCTCATTCTCTGCTGGGCTTTTACGGCCCTGCTTTTACAGCCCCACATAAACAGAGCCACGGGCATCCAGATGCACACTACTCATGTGTGTGTTTCTAGTGTCTCAGGGAATGTGTGTATCCGTTTGTGAGGGCTTATTGTATATTTTCTGTATGTCTGTGTGTTTTCTCGTAGCTCAGCTGGTGGAGCATGGCGCTGGCGACTCCAAGGCCATGGATTTGATTCCCAGGGAACACACTCATGCAACGTATAGACTGAATAGAGGACTTGTTCAGAAAGCCAACAAAAAAACAGCCAAACCAATTTTTTTTGGCATACTCTACTGTTCACAATGTTGGGGACAGTAAAGATTTTCGGTCCCATTTAATATTAGGTGGCCTTAAATACAACATCAGAAACCAAGTACAGTGTTATTGTGTTCAGATTGTATTGCAAAACACTTCTGCTGTTACTGAGGTGGGATACAGGTGAGGTTAGGGACAGGTTTGGTGTTTAAGGGTTGGTGAGAGATATAATTAAATGCACACACACACACACAGATATATATATATATATTATTTGGTCAATGTAAAAGCATGTATGTACACATAATTGCATTGTCTAAAGTGGGACCAGAATTATAATTTTTTTTACACTTTAGATTATGGAAATATAATTCGCCATTACCTAACTGCTTATTAACATGCATATTATGAGCATATTGGATGTTTATTACTGACATTGGAGCTAAACATTTTATAAGTTTGCACATTCCCTAGGAATCGAACATGACAAATCATTAAAATAATCCATTCAGCATGCATGGGGTTTATTAATCAAATAATACAACAATTACAGCTTTAGTGTGGACTTTGAGAAACTCTGACTGAATGTCCTCATCCTTTTACGACTAGTTCTCCCTCGGACATACAGAAGTGATCTGAGCTGCTTCTTGTCTATTAGAGAGTATGATTTAGTGATGTGAGGTCATTAGGAAACCCCAGTGTGGACCCGGATTGTTTCGTTTGGCTGGAGCTTGCAGCTTGGGAGTTTTCACTGTGAGATTTGGCCTCTCTGGACAGGCACTTCCTGCTCGGGGACCTTCTTCAGTTTACTACTTCCTTCTTGTGCAGACAGGCGGACCAATGGGGTGTCAGATCGCCGTCAGATCTCACTATATATTTGTCAGGCTGTTGAATAAGGGTGCTGATGTCTCCGAATGGGCCGCACACATTCAGGAGTCTCAGAGTCTTGTGTCAGAACAGCAAACGTAACACTTGAGGAGTCACTGATGAGCTCCTCGTTACTCACTCGCACAACTAACAGTCTTATGAAAAATATAGATTGCAATAGTTTCTCACAGATATTAGCAAGATGAGATGATGAGCAAATACAGAGTTTCTGAAGCCCAAGAAAAGACCACTGAAATCTAAAGGTCCTCTTTAGTTTTTACAACAGATCTCAGTTTTAAACTGTAGGCAGAATTGCTATCAAAGTCTGCAATTAAATATCAGAGATCTCATGAGCCGAACATTTTACATTTACATTTTAATCATATTTCATCAGGGCCAATTGATTATCCACATTCATTTTAAAACTATATATTGTTATAACTATATATAATTATGCTTTTCTTTTTTTTCTTTTCAACAGCTATCCCTTTTTTCATTTGTTTCCATTCTTAGTCATCTGAGTTAACAATGTCATAAATAACAAAGTCATTCATATATATATATATATATATATATATATATATATATATATATATATATATATATATATATATATATATATAATTTTTTTTTTTTTTTTGTTATTATTAAATGAAATCTGTAATTTCAATGTTTACTGCAAACTTTTGGTCAAACATGCAGGCAAAAAAAAAAAAAAAAAAAAAAAAGAAAACCAAGCTGCTTTCTGTTGGCCAGTGTGACAAGTTCATGTAAGCAACTTAAACCCAATGCAAAGAAAAAAAAAATATTTACCCCTCATGCAAAATTATAGTTTGCATAGACACCTATTAAAATGACTGAATTTTGCCTGCAGAAATTTGCCTAAAACCAGTATATGTGACCTTTCTGGTACTACCACAGAAACTTACTTTCCACAAGATTTCTATTTAAATTTAATGTAATGTAAATGTAATGGACTGAATTGGAAATCTCCAATCAAGTACATAAAAAAATGTACCTGTGAAAAAGCATCTGTGAGCAATAGCATTTTACTTTGGGCTTAAAGCTGCAGTTGGTAAATTTTGACGATCTAGCGGTTAATAAACAGAACTGCTTGCGTCGTGCGGAAGAACATCGTAGCCGGAACTACTTCTCTTTGTTTATGTCTATGAAGAATCACAAAGGTACTGGGTTACTCCGCCGCGGTACCCCCGAAGCAATCTAAAATAGTCCGAATATAAACACTTATTATAGGTGCACCCTAGTGATTCAGGACAAGCCAAAAACACGGTTTGGAAAATGGATTAATGGTGTACTCGCTTATTATGTTCATTTTTCTACATTTTGAACACAAACAAAGTTACGGACCGCAGCTCTGATTGGTTATTTTTTACCGGGAGCGGTCTGTAACTGCAAATGCCAATAGGACCACTGGGAGGAGCCAGAGGAGCTTGATTTTTTCACAGATTATCTGTCTCATATTCCACTGTCAGGACATAATGACAGGTTTAATAAATATGTAAAAAATATTTTTTTTTACAAAAGTTCCCTACAGCACCTTTAATGCACTATAACACCAAGTAAAACATGTCTCTGTTATTGAGGTCTGGATACATTTCAACAGTCATTTCAGTGGTTTCTAGAGATATATAGCAGTCAGGCTTTGGATCCAGGGTGTGACAGCATGAGAAAACTGAGAACAGGAAGCCAGAGCTGATGATGAAGGGTGCACACACTTTTACAGGTGGATTGAGAGAAAGAAAAACAGAGAGAACGAGAGAGAGGGAGGTGAAGTTCTGGAGGAAACAGCTGTTGGTAGGATGCCTCAGGAAACACGGTGACACAGAAGCAGTCATGCTCTTTACACCCCAGGTCCTCTTTGCTCTCAGCGTCAGATGATTTTTATACCTTACTGTACAGGGACAGCAGAGTTTGATGTCCTCAGTGCTCTAGGCATTACTGAAAACCCCATAATAATCCTTTTAATTCACATCTTTATTTGAGCTTTTTGTCCATTTGAGTCATGTGATCAGTCTGTGGTCGTCCGTCCTGCTGCAGTTCATCATGTGCTGTGTGTGGGCCTGTCACGACCTGTGTGCGGTGTCACATGTTTGGGTGTCCCGTGTCTCCGTCTGTCCATCTGTGAGTTTGTTGCCTGATCCAGTCCCTGAATTCACACTCTGAGAGAGTCAAGAGGGTTGTGTCCAATTTCTCTGCCGGAGCAAATTCTAAAGCTGGTGTGAGAGGTCAGATCAATCAACACACACTCACACACATATATGTCTCAAACCTTCCCTGGGCTACCAGCAGTCATATATATATATATATATATATATATATATATATATATATATATATATATATATATATATACAATGTGTTAGATGCTGGTGTTTGTGTCATCCTATATCCACTTAGTAACCCAGAAAATGCTAAGAATGGAAGTTTGAATGCATTGCATTGTGGGATACAATAGTATTCAGTGCAGTATGTTCTTCTGTGTAAATCTAATTTTTAATATTTGTTATCATGACATTTTAATTTATTATCATAATGATAAACATGTTGGTTTCTAGTCCAAATAGATTTAGCATTTACTGAACTTACAGTTATTTACTGTTTCTATAGCAGCTAGTGAATCAGACGTCTCACATATTCGCAGGAAAAAGCATTATACTGCACTTTTTGGTAAGTGTGGGTAGTCATCTGATATGGTATACCACAGAAATAATGTAGGTAGTGTGGTTTTTTATATAGTATGCTAAAAGTGTGGTAGAATGCTAATGTAGTGCACTAATACAGTGCAGTCTGGTAGCATACTAGAGCAAACCTATGTCAAAACTGCTCCTTTTTGCCATTTTTAGTAGCACTTTTGTGCCATCATTACAGGGTAAATTTGGCATTAGAAGAAGGATAGAAGTGTTCTTAATTTCTTCAGGTTTTTGAGCAGGTGTTAAAAGCCAATGCGCAGATGGACACACTCAAATACATGCTAACAAACAAACTGTTTGCCAATTTAACAAATGATTTCCCACTGAGTGCGTTTAAACAAAACCAATGTCTTAAAACCATAATGTTTTACAGTTTGTGTGCTTAAAGGAACAGTTCACCCTAAATCTGTCATCATGTACTCACCCTCACGTCGTTCCAAAACCATTTGACATATAAATAAAAAGGAGAAGATAGGCAGGCTGACAGCCTCAGTCACTATTCACTTTCTCTGTGAAAGATGCAGTGAATGGTGATTTGTGAATATCTCTGTGGTTTCTGTGGAGCTGATCGGTGTGTGTTTGTGTGTGTGTGTGTGTGTGTGTGTGAGAGAGAGAGTCTGCTGTAGCGCTCACTCTCTTCTCAGGTCAGGAGTTATGGAGCTCATGGGTCTAAAACACACCCTGCCTGCCGTTCCATGGCCCTATAAACATTAAAATCTGCTTGTTAAATTTTACTAAGTGCAACAGATTCTCCTACTGTGACTGCCATTGAGATTCACCTAGAGTTCAACCTCTGAATCATTGTGTGAAATCTGTGGTGCTGATATCTAAGTGATGGGAAGATCATAGGTGGTCATTTTTGAGGATGAAATGTGGACTCTCTCTCTCTTTCTCTCTCTCACACACACATTCACTTGCTTTTATAGTTTTTAATCTAAAATAAGGACATTTTCTATTCCCTACACAAAAACCTCAATCTCACAAACCATTAAGCATTTGTAATTTTTCATGAAGACATTATTTAGTATGTTCATGAAGCTGTTTTCTTATAGGGAGCGTTGTCTCCTCACAGTGCTGCTGATGGTAGTAATGTTGTTCCTGTTGTTCCCCACACCGCAGTCCTGATCCACTCACCACCAGGGGGCAAAGTAACTCCAAAAATCTCCTCAAGTGACAGAGGTGACACAATCACACTTTCATTAATAAACTAGTAATTATATAAGAATTGATATATACTGAAGTCTTAAAATGTTGACTAGTACAAACTCTCTCGGTTCACAATTGTCTGTACATCCAACATAGTTTGCATCCTTATTTTGTTATATATTTGCTCAACTAGCAAGATTATGTTTTTATGAGCCAAAATGAATGCACACACCTCTGTTTATCAGTTTGCACTGGCTACCAAACAGCTGCTTGCATAAAATTCAAAGCATTGATGTTTGCCTAAAAAAAAAAAAATACTACCACTGGCTCTGCACCCATTTACCTAAACTCTTTATTTCAGACGTATGTGTTTCTGGATTGTGTTCTGCAAGTGAACGTCGTTTTATTGTTCATCTCCAAAGAGACATGAAATCGTTTTCACAGACTTTTACATAAATTGTTCGCTCCTGGTGAAATGACCTCCCCGACTCAATCCTCAGTCATCTTCAAGAATCAGCCAAAAACACATCTCTAACATCTTTATTTGACCCTTGAACTCTAGCACTCTCTATTCTAATTCTATTCTTTATTTTTAAAATAAAAATAGATATTGTTTTTTTTAACTAACACTAGTCTTTCAAATCTTTGTGTATTCTATCTATGTGTTTTCTTTATATTTATTTTTATAATTAACAGAAGCAAAAAAGACCTCTAACACTAGCTTACTCTATTCTTTTTCTATTCTATCTGTTTTATTTTTATTTAAGATATAATTTTGAAAGCCCTTGCTACGTGTACTACGTAGAGACTAGTTATAGCACTTGCATATCATTGCTCTTTTGTTGATTTTGATCACTTCCACTGTCCTCATTTGAAAGACACTTTGGATAAAGCGTCTGCTAAATGACTAAATGTAATGTAACTACCCATTATTAGACTGTAAAATATGTATTTTGTGTGCCACATGTGAGGTGAAAGGCTGTGGAAACAGGATTTGGGGGGTTATAAATAAAGCATCACAGCTTCTGGGTAAAGTGTTTCCTGTCCAACCATGTGTGTGTGTGTGTGTGTGTGTGTGTGTGTGTGTGGTCTTTGTGAAAAGTGGACAGTTTTGTGACTGTCAGGTCAATACAGTGTTTTAACACTGGGAATACAGTAAAATGTTCTATTGATTGTTGTGAGGTTGTATCTATGAAGCCTTGACAATCCACACAAACCTAAATGATATGCACACACACTTTACTTTTCTCTTACTTTCTTCTTCTTAAAAAGGATTGCTGTGCCAAAAAAAAGAAAAAGAAAAGAAAAAGGGACTTGGCTCTGGCAGATGAAACAGACAGGCATGCACTGTCTTGCCTCAGCCACAAAACAGACTTCATGATCTGCTTGATTTACAGTCACATGATCAAATTACCAAGCTCTTATTGGCCATTTTTTGTAATTATTATTTTCTTTTCTATTATTTTAAATAATAATAATGACAGTAGAAGGAGTAGTCTTGGCCTAAGGTTTAAGATTATTCTCTAATGAGTAATCGTACTTCCTAGTGATGTTGAGCAAATGCCCTGCTGAATGGGCTGTGTGTTTAGTTGTGATGGCTGTAATGTACGCTGCTGAGATTGCTGTTGACATCGTTACTCAGGAGTCTCACTGTTCACATCAATCTTCCTGCTCGCGCACACACACACACACACACACACACACTCGTCAGCTCAGGGGATTTTTCATCTTTGGGTTCAGGTGGGGGTCGCATGCACTCGCACACAACGTCTTCTCTAATGTGACACATCCACTGCAGGTACACTCGGGACCCAGATATTAAACTGGGTATTACCTGGCGAAGCAACACAGAATCATAAAATCACAACAGATCCCTACAATCAAACAGAATTGAATAAAATATCCACAAACTACACATGGACTATATGGTTAAATCACTATTAATTTTGCTATCCGAGCTATAACTATACACCATTACATGGTTAGTTGCATCTCATTATTTACATTACATTCACACACAGTTTTTATCCCTTGATGCTGAATTGCAACCCATCTTTTTGTGTAATGTACCTTTAAACGAATTTTCTTTTCCTCACTCCTGATCTGAAACTAGTGTCATTTGAGCTGAACAGTGACTGTATGGGTGATGTCCGTCATCAGCTCCTGACTGTCATGGATGATCGAGTCTTTTAAAAAGCGTAGTATGCCCTGCTAACCATTGAGCTGGCTGTCATCAGATCCTCGTGCTGTAGTGCAGGGGTCAGCGTCTCCTCTGTACAGTGCTCATCCCACTGTACTGTGCTGGACACACAGGTGAATTATCTCTGGAGACCCTCCCCAAAGCCATCGGCCCTGACGTGTCTGAGTGTGCGGTGTTCAGCGGTAGGTGTTTGTGAAGAGATCATGTCACGTGTCCGATCTACACTGTAACCTGTCCATATCATTAACACTCACGCTAAACTCTTCAGTGGGTATTGGACATATAATGTATTACTGTGCTGTTCATTCCACTTTTTGACCTAAGAAATCTATTAGACATGACAAATTACAATTTCCTCTTTCCAGTTGACAACCTTATATGTGTTCTGTTGAAACGTTTTGGACTGTTTTCACTTATTCTCTCCTGCTTTAGATGATGATAACTCAGCTTCTCATTTCCTCAGACATTATTTATTGGACTGGAGTCGTGTGGATTACTTGTGGATTAATATGATGGTTTTTCAGCTGTTTGGACTCTCATTCTGACGGCACCCATTCACTGCAGAGCATCCATGTAATGAAAAAGTTTTCTAAACCTGTTCTCATGAACAACACAAACGTCAACAGCTTGGATGGCTGCAAGGAATAATTTTCCAGCAAATTTTCATTTTTGAATGAATTATTCATTTAACCAAGAGTTAAAGAGAATCTGCTTTTAAACTGTAAAATCGTTATATTTTAATTCGTTAAACTATTAAACTGTAAAATAATCACTTAAAGCAAAAAACTGTGTTAAATATCAAAGGTGTTCGGGGACATATCCTGTCATTAAATATGTAAACGATGTAATAGGTTAACTGTCTTGTGGAGAATAAGGCTGTTAGTCATATTATTGCAGTGCTTTTACAAGTAGCCACTGTTAAATGAGTTTGCTGGCACCCCTTTCTATTATACATTTATTTCGGTGATGTAAACTGCTTTTTTGTGAGTTCATTTAACATACACTCTGCAAAGTTTGTCATCAGTATTTCATTCGCAGGTTTAAGTCTACAGCTCTGCTAAAACTGGCTCAACAGTTTTACTCCACACACCATCATTTATCCATGTTTAGTGAGCAGTTGAATGTTAATTCAATACCTTCTGCGCTGGGAGCCAATGATCAGACAAGAACGTATGGGAATCTGTCTGTGTGTGTGTGTGTGTGTGTGTGTGTGTGTGTCAGCGTGTTTTAGGAAGGGAGGACTTTCTGACCCTGCCATGAACTTGCTTAGCTGAGCAGAGGTCATCTGAAAGGTCAAAGTTCAGGAGTCATGCTGGCCTCAAACTGTGATCAGAATTTAGCTGAGAACAAAAGGAGAAGACAAATTCAGAGTCAAAATCAACCGAACAACATCACAGAGCAGACAGTTGCTACAGAACTCTGGATTACACACAAACACACACACACACACACACGTACACACTTACTGTCTGCTCGAGTGATGCTTTCAGTGTTACAGAGTAAATCTGTTAAAAAACACTTGTGTAGTATGTGAGTTTCATAAAACTACATTTAATTACTTTTTCTTAACACACTTATAGCTATCATTCTGTATTAGTATTGAAGATCTGATGATTGAAAAACACCAAGTTGTATCGGAAAGGCATTCATCCAATGAATATAAAATATAGTACAAATCATAGTACATGCAGAATATGGAAAAGACAGACTGCAAATGTATATATCAGTCAGTTTCATTTGCCAGAGTGCATTTCAGAAGTACATACTGTAAAATGTAAAGTTAGCAGCAGTGGTAGGTTTTTAAAGGATGCTTTGTAAAATTCAGAAATAAGTCATAAATAGCCAAAAAAGTCTCTCCACAACTGTTGATCTGTCCAATATACACAAAAGTGAAAATGTGCAGTTGTTACCGTATTGAGCTCAGGGGTGAATTGTACTGAATCTGTTTATTTTCAGTGGAAATCTAAAATTTATACATAATATTAGCATTGCAGAGGGAATATGATTTAAATAGGTTGGCCGGTGACCAGAAACTCCACAAGCTTGGTTTGAGGTCATGGCCAAAAACGGTTTAAATGCCTAAAAAATACAATGCTTCTTATTATTTTATTAACATGACGCCACAGAAATATAAAAACAAAATGATCAGTAAAATGTCCTGGTGATTTTTTTTTCTTAATATCATCATGACTATTTTCACAAACAGAAACTAAATTCCAACACAATTCCTCTAGCATATCATTGCTCCAGTATAAAACCGCAGTGAAGTCATCCAGTGCATCTACCGTACGTAGCAGAATCAATCGTGTGTTACAGAAATAGTAAGATGGTCAAAGTGCACGTCTCCTGCGGGAACGGGGTTTAGTTGATGATGAGAGCCAGTGCCTAAAGAAAGAACATGTTTTTGTGAAAAGAATGTTACATTGGAGGCCTTGCCTAAAACATTAAGCTGTGGAGCTCATATGAACATTACAGGTTCAAATCCAGCTTGCAACCTTTCTTATTCTCCTGTTTTCTCCAACAATTCATGTGCTGTCTTTAAATCATATAAAAACATAAATATTATAAAAAAAAATAATAAACTGTCAAAACAATTAAAATCACATGCATGAATTATAACGTTATGGTCGAGTTATCTTTAGATCAAGTGAGCTACAATGTGTCACGCCCCTGGACTGATCTGTCTGTTTTTCCCCATAGTGTGTGTTGTTTACACTTACCATGTGCTTCTGTGTCACCGTGGTGCCCGTCTCCGCCCTCTTGTTTCATTATTATCTTGTTATTGGTCACCATCACCTGCTCTGCATTATGATAATCACTCCTTCTCTATTTAGTCTCCTCATGTGTGCTGTCTGTTGTCAGATCGTCGAGTTGTTCTCGTCCATGTCTCAACTTTATCCACATCTCTTGTTTAGCCTGCACAGAGATCGTGCCCGTTTTGTTTTCATCCTCTAGTTTTGTTTTTTCCCACTTCCTCCTGCTTTCAGGCAGCGCTACTCTCCAGCCTTCCGTGTTAGAGCTCACCGATCGCTGTCAGTCCTCTTCTTCACCGCGCCGCAGCGCGCCACCAGTTCCCCGCCTCAACAGCGCCCCCGCCTCCCTGTCAGTTTATCCGGGCATTGCATCAGAGGATTTCCAAGTGGAATTCGTCCAGGATGCTCTTTTGGATCTGCTCCAGACTGCCCTGTTCCTGGATAGTTTTTGTTTGTTAATTCTTATTTTTATTTTTTCTGTCCTTTTGAAATTAAGCCCATCTAATAAACTGACCTTTTGAGCACCTGCAACTGAGTCCCAGTCTCGCCCTTGACAGAACGATCTGACCACCATGGACTCAGCAGGTGCAGATCCCCTCAGATCAACCGTCACCCAGCAGGGCATTCTCTTGGGCCAACATGCCTCCCAGCTAACATTCACGTCCCGGGAGGTTGAGTTCCTTAATGCCAAGTTGTCGGAGCTGACTGCCCAGCTCCAGGAACTTCGGAGACAGACATCTGCAAGATCGGAGGACCCCACTAGCCTTTCCTCTACCCGTCATGATCCTGAGCCTCATGCCAACAACCCACCTCCCTATGATGGGAACCCTAACTCCTGCAGAGCCTTCCTGTCTCAGTGCTCCCTAGTCTTCGCCCTCCAGCCCCGCCGGTATGCCCAGGAAGAGACTAAGGTGGCTTATGTTCTAACCCTCCTCACAGGCAGGGCCCGTGACTGGGGAACTTCAGTGTGGGAGGCCCGGGCTCCCTTTTGTGCCTCGTTTGAGGCTTTTCGACAGGAGATGGTCAAATTATTCGACTGTTCTGCTCGGGGTGATGAGGCAGCAGCCCAGCTGGCATGGCTACGGCAAGGAGGCTGTTCAGTGACTGAGTATGCCATTGAATTCAAGACCTTAGCAGCGGCCTATGACTGGAATGAGGGGGCTTGCAGAGCTGTGTTTCGTGCTGGACTAGACGAGGAGATCCAAGACAAGATCGCCACCCAAGTGCTTCCATGCAGTTTCGATGATCTGGTCGACCTGGCCCTCCGTGTTGAGAGCCGCCTTCGCCTTCGTCATCAACAATTGACTGCTCGCACTTCTTGGAGGGTGGGTGAAATGACCAGTGAATCCACCCCGGTCCTGCCTCTGCCATCTCCTGCTGACCCTGAACCCATGCAGGTGGGACGTCTGCGTCTTACTCCTCAGGAGAAGCAAGAGAGACTCACCCGGGGCTTATGTCTCTACTGTGGGAGGGCCGGACTCTTCGTCGGAAAATGCCCACTAAAAGCCAAGGCCCATCAGTAGCCAAGGGGATTCTGGTGGGCACATCTCCGCTTAATTTCCCCCACTCCTCCAGCACACTACTTCCTGTGGGTGTCCAGTTCTAGTCACTCCTGTTCGGCCCTGGTGGATTCTGGGGCTGGTGGTAGTTTCCTGGACATGGCATTGGCCAAGCAGTGGGGAATTCCCGCCATTCCCCTCTCTACTCCTATCTCTGTTCGGTCTCTGCATGATTCCCCTATCACTACCATCACTCACCTCACCCCTCCTGTAAGTCTTATCGTTTCTGGCAATCACCATGAGATAACCAAGCTGTACCTTCTTGATTCCCCGAGTGCCCCCGTGGTTCTGGGACACCCGTGGTTGGTGCAGCAAGGCCCTCATGTGGATTGGGCCATAAACTCCGTCTTGTCTTGGAAACAGTCTTGTCTTGAGTCTTGTTTGGGTTCTGCCTCTTTTCCTGGTGTTGAGTTTCCTGTTGTGCAGGTGGATGATGCTGATCTGTCCGGGGTGCTGGAGGAGTACTGCGATCTGTGGCAGGTCTTCAGCAAGTCCCGGGCTGTGTCCCTGCCTCCTCACCGGCCTTATGATTGTGCCATCAACCTCCTCCCAGGCACTTCTCCGCCCAGGGGTCGGTTATATTCCCTGTCTGGTCCAGAAAGAGAGGCTATGGAAAAATATATTCGTGAGTCCCTTGATGCCGGTCTCATCCGTCCCTCCTCGTCTCCTGCTGGGGCAGGATTTTTCTTTGTTAAGAAGGACGGCTCCTTGCGCCCTTGTATTGATTACAGAGGTTTGAATGACATTACCATTAAGAATATGTACCCCCTGCCCTTAATGTCATCTGCCTTTGAACTTTTGCAGGGAGCCAAGGTCTTCAGTAAGTTGGACCTCCGTAATGCTTATCACCTGGTTCGGATTCGAGAGGGGGATGAGTGGAAGACAGCATTCATCACTCCTTCGGGACATTATGAGTACCGGGTGCTACCCTTTGGCCTGACAAATGCCCCAGCTGTCTTCCAGGCCCTGGTTAATGACGTGTTGCGAGACATGGTTAACAAGTTTGTCTTTGTGTACCTAGATGACATTCTTATTTTTTCTCCTTCACTTCAGGTACACACCCAACACGTGCGCCAGGTGCTACAACGGCTGCTGGAGAACCAGCTATATGTTAAAGCGGAGAAGTGCGTTTTCCACTCCAAGTCAGTTCCCTTCCTGGGCTATATCATTTCGCCGGAGGGAATCAAAGCTGATCCCGCTAAGGTAAGGGCCGTAGCCGAGTGGCCACCTCCAGACTCACGAAAGGCACTGCAGCGGTTTCTGGGATTTGCCAACTTCTACAGGCGCTTCATCAGAAACTTTAGTCAGGTTGCTGCACCCTTGACAGCTCTTACCTCCACTAAGGTACCGTTTAGGTGGAATTTGAAGGCTCAGGAGGCCTTTAATGACCTAAAGTCCCGATTCATTTCTGCTCCTGTTCTTTCATTTCCAGACCCTAAACGTCAGTTTATTGTGGAGGTGGATGCTTCTGAGATTGGAGTAGGTGCGGTCCTTTCTCAGAGATCCCCCAGAGATGGGAAGGTACATCCCTGTGCCTACTACTCTCACCGCCTGAGCCCAGCAGAACGGAATTATGACGTAGGGAACCGGGAACTGTTGGCGGTCAGACTGGCCTTGGGTGAGTGGCGTCACTGGTTGGAGGGGTCAGCACAGCCCTTCTTGGTTTGGACGGACCATAAGAACTTGGAATACGTCCGTTTGGCCAAGAGGGTGAGTTCACGCCAGGCCCGATGGGCACTCTTCTTTGGCCGGTTCAACTTCTCTCTCTCGTTTCGCCCAGGCTCAAAAAATATAAAACCTGATGCCCTCTCCCATCTTTACAGGGATACAAAAAGAACCAGTGTATCTACTGAAACAATTATACTTAAAGAAATTGTGGTAGGGTCCCTCTCCTGGGACGTGGAGAGGAGAGTGCTGGAAGCCATACGAGAGAGAGAGGTGCCAAGGGAGTGCCCAGAGGGTAGACTTTTCGTGCCGGCTGGGCTGCGCCCTGAAGTCCTCCAGTGGGGGCATTCATCCAAGTTAGTCTGTCATCCTGGGGTTCGGAGATCTCTGGCTGCCATCCGCCAGCGATTTTGGTGGCCATCCATGGCCCAGGACGTCAGGCAGTTTGTGTTTGCCTGCCCAATTTGCGCCCAGAACAAGAGTTGTAAAAGTAAAGCAGCCCATTTCATCCCCCTACCCAAACTGCCTTCAGCTAAGGAGACCGCTCAAGTGGTGGTTGACCACATCTTCCGGATTCATGGCCTTCCGGGGGACGTGGTTTCTGATAGGGGGCCACAGTTTGTCTCCCGGTTCTGGAAGGAGTTCTGTCGACAGATCGGGGCCTCCACGAGTCTGTCGTCAGGTTTTCACCCTCAGACCAATGGGCAGTCCGAGCGGGCAAACCAGGTTCTGGAACAAGCTCTTCGCTGCCTGACGTCCCATAATCCGAGTTCTTGGAGCCAACAGTTATCCTGGATTGAATATGCCCATAACTCCTTGCCAGTGGCGGCCACAGGTATGTCTCCATTCCAGTGTTCCATTGGTTTTCAACCTCCTATGTTCTCCTCACAGGAGCCCGATGCTGCTGTTCCGTCTGGCTTAGCCTTCGTCCGCAGGTGTCGCCGCACCTGGAGGAGGGCTGAGGAAACCTTGGCTCGGGTTTCCAGACGAACCAAAGCAGCGGCTGACCGTCACCGTATTCCTGCTCCCCGCTACGTATGTGGTCAGAGAGTATGGATCGGTCGCTGATCGAGGACTTCAACCGGCAGCGTGGTGGTACCTTCCCTGGAGCGCCAGGGGGCGCTCCTGGGGAGGGGGGTAATGTCACGCCCCGGGGCTGATCTGTCTGTTTTTCCCCATAGTGTGTGTTGTTTACACTTACCATGTGCTTCTGTGTCACCGTGGTGCCCGTCTCCGCCCTCTTGTTTCATTATTATCTTGTTATTGGTCACCATCTTCTGCTCTGCATTATGATAATCACTCCTTCTCTATTTAGTCTCCTCATGTGTGCTGTCTGTTGTCAGATCGTCGAGTTGTTCTCGTCCATGTCTCAACTTTATCCACATCTCTTGTTTAGCCTGCACAGAGATCGTGCCCGTTTTGTTGTCATCCTCTAGTTTTGTTTTTTCCCACTTCCTCCTGCTTTCAGGCAGCGCTACTCTCCAGCCTTCCGTGTTAGAGCTCACCGATCGCTGTCAGTCCTCTTGTTCAGCGCGCCACCAGTTCCCCCACTCAACAGCGCCCCCGCCTCCCTGTCAGTTTATCCGGGCATTGCATCAGAGGATTTCCAAGTGGAATTCGTCCAGGAGGCTCTTTTGGATCTGCTCCAGACTGCCCTGTTCCTGGATAGTTTATGTTTGTTAATTCTTATTTTTATTTTTTCTGTCCTTTTGAAATCAAGCCCATCTAATAAACTGACCTTTTGAGCACCTGCAACTGAGTCCCAGTCTCGCCCTTGACAGAATGGTGTAAATTAAGTCCAGCGGTGTATGTTTCTATATTTATCAGTGCTATCAAACGATTAATCATGATTAATTCATTTAGCAGACACTTTTATCCACAGTGGCTAACATTAATATTACTATAAAATATTAATATTTTAATTCAGAAAGGATAAAGTCACAGTAAAGACATTGTTACACAAAATATATATTTCAAATATTTTCACTGTTCTTTTCATTTTTTTATTATCAAAGAATCATGAAAAAATATATATCATGGTTTTCACAAAAATATTATCATATTAGAATGGTTGCTGAAAGTTCAGCTTTATCATCACAGGAATAAATTGCATTAATTCATTCATTTCATATATATATATATATATAATTAAATTGTAATAATTTACAGTTATACTGTACTGTATTTTGATCAAATAAATGCAACCTTGGTGAGCATTAGAACTATAATATATATATATATATATTTTGATGAGTAGTATATATTTATGAATATAAATATAGACATGTTAGTACTTATTTTGTATGCGATTGATTGCAATTAATCATTTGACAGCACTAATGTGAAATTCCTCTGGCTCATGCACGTGCGTGGGTCTGTAGGTTTATGATAACTCTCAGAGAGCGGACAGTGTAAAGCATGAGTCCAGTGTTTGATCTCAGCTACAGACGGCGGATGTGAGCGAGCGCTGTGCTCTTCTTCTCTGGTGCTTATCTCTGAGAGGGCAGAAGGGCAGCTGCTCTATCTGAAGTGTTGAAGGTTCAGAGAGAAAACCTTGCACATCTCACACAGTCTCTCCAGACCTCTACTCTGTGCAAAGACATGAGCACAAATGCTTGTAGAAACACTAGAACTGTTCTGCTGCGAGGGGCACTATTGTGGGTTCTTTCAGGTCAATTACTGTCAATGTGGAGAAAAATATATAAATGGATAAAGTTACTTAAAATGATAAAAGGATAGGTTCACCCCAATACCATCATTCTTTCATCAATTAGTCACACTCACGTCATTCCAAACTCAAATGGCTTTGGTTAATCTTAGGAACACAAATGAAGATCTTTGTATGTATGTTCCTTTACTGAAAGTCCAAGTAACCATTAAAATAATAAAGGCCTAAAATAAATCTGTTCATCGAATAAAGTGATCGTGTCTCTTCACAAGTCTGTTCATATGAATTTATTTAATGATGACTTTATGACCATTTCTGAGCTTCTAAGTTTTGGATACCTGGACTTTTAATGGAGCGACAGAAAGCCTCATTAAAATTATCTTCATTTGTGTTTCAAAGATTAACATACTGTAAGTCAATGAGAAACTTCTAAGTAAACTGGATGTCCATGAGCTGAACTGTAAATTCCATTTGGAATTTTAGTTGTGTGTGTTAAATAATAAAAAATGAAAATAAATTAAGATTTTATTTATTTATTTATTTGGTGAACTATCCCTTTAATTACGTGTAACGCAATGGGCAAGAACTAGTGTACAGTAGTTTTTGGCCATTCCCTAAAAAAAAAAAAAAGCCTGCTAACATGCATACAGATAATAACTAAGGGATATTCCAGTTCATTTTAAATGCAGTCAGTTACCACAGACAATCATTCTGAATGATTGTGACTGCAGAACACAGTGCTTGTCACTTGGGTTGTAAAGTAGCTTAAATAGCTGCTTAGTGCTACATCAGCATTGTGGCACTGTGTCTCTCATTCGTGCTGCTGTCCACTAGGGGGAAAATTTGTGCTTGGGTCAGTGTGTGTTTGTCCCATGTGTCTGTCTGAAGGGCTCTCTGCCTCATGCCTCCAAGGCTGATGGAAAGCTCTCTTGATTGGTTAGTTTTCAGGGATATGCGTTGTGATCTGTAATTTCAGGAGTGTGTCTCACGAACCCTGACTGCACTGTACTGAAACCTGAACACTACTGCAAAGAGAAACTGTCCACTTACACATAAACTTGTGCACACATACTAACACAAGAGATTGACTTGTGTGAGCAGGATACCAAAGATGCTTTTATTTGATAGAGCAAAGGAAAAACAGAAAAATTGTTTTCTATTTAATTATATATTTTAAAATTTAATTTATTCCTGTGATCGAAGCTGAATTTTCAGCATCATTTCTCCAGTCTTCAGTGTCACATGAGCTTCAGAAGTCATAATAATATGTTGATTTGCTCAAGAAACAGTTATTTTTAGCAGTGTTGTAATCAGGTGTGCTGCTTAATATTTCTGTGCAAACCATGATACATCTTACATGATAAATTCAGTATTATCTGATTTATATACAGCATTTTGAAATATAAATCTTTTGTAACAATGTTAACTGTCACTTTTAAATAAGTTACATGGATTATTACTGAAAATAGTATTTATTTGTATCAATTATAAAAAGCATGTAATTATGTAATTATAAAAAGCATGAATAATGAGACACTGTGACATTAATCTATATTTATACTGACTTGATACGCTGCCTATATAGGCTGAAAAAAATCGTCTTTAAAGTTGTCTAATGCAATGCATATTACTAATAAAAAATGAGTCATGCAACATGATCTACACTGAATATTCTAATGATTTTTGGCATAAAAGAATAATCGGTCATTTTGACCCATACAGTGTATTTTTGCTATTGTTACAAATAAACCTGTGCTACTTATGACTGGTTTTGTGCTCCGGGGTCACACACACACACACACACACACACACACACACACACACACACACACACACATATATATATATATATATATATATATATATATATATATATATATATATATATATATATATTTCTGTTTAGAAAAAAATTTTAAGTAGGAAGACTGAAATTGTATTTTCTTGTAAAAACTTACTGCAGGAGCCATTGCTGAAACCTCATGCTTTTAACCGCTAGCACTCGTCGTGGTCGACCATGAATGGAGATTATACTGCTGCCTTGTAATTGTCAACAAGGCTCTTAAGATTTGGACTACATTTTGTAAACAGCAGATCCTGTAATACATGCATCTATTCTGAATCTCACCCTGTTTTGCCCCCATTGCAATCTAATAAGAGCGTCTGTTTTTCAGGCCACCTTAACCCTGCGCTGAACCCTATAGTTAATACACTGTAGTTATGATTTTACCATCAATCAACAAGCAGGCATCTAACACACACACGCATACACAGCTCCTACAATTTAATTGTGCCTGAACCCTCATCGGTTTCCAGAACAATCAATTGCACCCCGTCCGTCTGTCCCCAGCAGGGCTGTGCTCTTTTCATTACACAGTTCAGGCCGCTCCGCAGGTGCCCACCGAGCCTAGTCCAAATCCCCCACCATTTGTCACCTACAGCAAAGAACAATCACAAACGAGACGCCTTTAATATCGCAGGTGTTTCTCGTTGGCAGCAGATAGATTATGGAGAGATTTCTGCATCTTCTGCTCCTCAAATTGTCTCTCATGTGTCTTCTTTGGAGTTTCAGATTTACTGAGTCGCAGATAAACAAATCCCTTCCTAAGTTCTTATCCACATTCGTTTACAGTTTCCCTAGAAAACCGAGATGAGGTTGTGCGAGTGCAAAAACAGCAGTAACAGAAACACACATTCATCTAAACACATCCAGGTCCACGGCAGAGTCCTTCAGTCTGAACTTCTAAACGTACTCCAAGTGTTTCCATGCTATCAGTACTTCTGTCTACAGTCAAATACAGTACACGAACAATTTAAACAAGACACGTGAACAGGAATAAATCAGAACACAGTGACCCCAAAAAGTAATTATCGACGTTAAGCCATCATTGAAAATGTATGCATTTTGTTGCATTACAGTACACGACAAAATATCAAAGGTGTTTGCAAATAAATAAATAGAACTCAAGCAAAAAAAAAATAAACATTTTAAACAATTTTAAAATGTTTAAACAATAGATATAGTGTTTAATATTAGGACAAAATGTATTTGGTTGTCAATACTCATTGTAACAGGTTAGCTGATATAATGAAATACACCTGTAGATATCATTGGATTTTTATACGATCTGCTCATGCCCCACTGAAGATTAGGGCTGGAGTATTACAGTATTACAGTATTAAAATATTACAGTAAAAAAACTGAACTGGTCAACATTACTGTAAGTTCTGTAAGTATGTTTCAATCTAAGTTCATCTAATTTGGTTACTTATTAATGGTTAGTAATTGCTAAGTGTGGGACAGGGTTAGCGGATCTACAATATGGTCATGCAAAATAATTAATTAAAATGTGCTTTATAAGGACTAATAAACAGCCAATATGCCAGTGATATGCACGCTAATAAGCAACAGTGTTACCGTAGTTTTTACCTCATCATGTGACTTTTTTATTACCACCAGTGTTTATATGGTGGTTGTCAGCATTAGGGTCGAAAATAGAGTTTAGTAATTGTATTATTATTATTATTATTTATTTATTACTGTAAATGTAATTTTAGTCTGCAAAACTTGAAGTGTTGCTACTGAATTATACTTTTTTTTTTTTACCGTACATTTTTACAGTGGGAAGCAGGTTTGTGTAAACTGTTTTACAGATTGTTGTATGAATCTGTACAAAATAGCCAACTTGTAAAACAGTGACTGAAAAATCTGCGTTATTACCAAGTCATTGTGGAAAATTATCAAGAGAAGTGGAAAAGTGAAGAGAATTTGTTTAAAAATTAGTGAAGACTCCAGCTTTAAATGTGACTTAAGTGACCAAACACCTTTTTTTTTTAATTCTTTTTGGAGCTGCTGTAAATATTCATTCTTTTTCAAGGCTTGAGTCCTTTTCTTCTCATTAAAACGCCTTCCTCTGTACATTTCTAAAGCTCTCTCTTCCTCTGTGTGCGCATCCTGGTTCAGCATCTGTATCTGTTATTAAGACATACGGCCGCTTTATTGCTGCTAACAATACCGATCGATACTCATGAAGCATGCAGAAGCGTCACCTACCACAAATCTCAGGACCTGAGCGGGATCTGACAGTGATCATCTCTCACCAACATCTACCACAGTGTCTCACATCCACGATAAATCTGTGCGAGCAGAGAGAGAGAGAGAGAGAAGCACTACTCAAACTCAACAGCAAGATTCATTGTTGGCGGAGCATTTTACACTTAATAAAGGAAATGGTACATGACTCAAGCTGTCTCCTTAGAAAGAGAGAGAGTTTGTGTGTGTGTGTGTTAATAATTCAGCCCAGAGCCGGCGTTTTACCTTATGGGTCAGTTATTGTCCGTGTGTGTGTGTGTGTGTGTGAGTAATGATGAAATCTCTCTTTAGTTGGAGATCAGAGGGTCAGAGCGATGATAGATGGTCACTTCCTGTTGCTCTCCCTGCCAAAGGGCTGCACTTCCTCTTTCTCTCGGGCACACATGCAATCATATTCACACACACATGCTCAGTCCCCTCTCTCTCACATCACACACCTCCGCTCAGCCCTGTCTTTATTTTGCCTTTGATGAAGAGATTCA